>NC_088602.1:45858899-46158899 GCF_036013475.1 Columba livia | reverse complement strand
TTCTTAACATGCATTTCAATCTTGAAAACTAAGCAAGCAGACAAAATTTTACATCAAGAACTGGATTTACAATGTCACCAGGCTGAATATCTTCATCTGATCTAACTTTTGGTGTCTATCTTTCAGGCATCTGAGCCTGAATTATTTCTCTTGAGATCCCTTTTTAATAAAAAATAAAGAACACAGGCCTCTCTAAAATGCAGTACCTGTGAGATTTCTTAAATGCTTCTCTTAACATAAGATGAATTGCCTTCAGGAGGCACCTATTTCTCTGCCAGTAGAAAGACTACATGAGCATTAAGTATTTAAATTTTAAACAGTCTTAGAGGAATTAACACTCACTGTATTAGTTTTCCAAATTACTGCTATTCTACTTTTATATATCCATGCAATGAAAACACTGATAACATTTCCTAAATTTAGAATCCATGTAAATATTGTGGCTGTCCAGCCTCCCTGAACCAGAATTAGGTCCTGCTAGCAGCCAGTCTCATGGACAAGGCTCAGTGGTAACACGGCCGTGTTTTAGACACGTACGCATCCTCCCAGTCCCTTCTTGAAACACTGGGCTTTGAAACCCATTCCACTATTAGCACTGCCCCAGAAGAGCATGTTTGCTTTGGGTCAAGTGAGAGGGAAACGTCCACATCCCTTGTACATCTCTCCTTTTCCCAGCTGCACAGTAGCCAGGGAAAAAGGGGATATAGATCACATTTCCAGGAGCTGAGTAATTCTGCCAATAGCTGTGGATAACAACATTTCTACATTTACAAAAAGCACTCGGCTTCAACAGATGTTTTTGCTGGAAACTTCTTATTATAATATGCTTCCCCCACCCCTTAAGTGGGAGTTTCTATTCTTGCCCATGAAGACAGCGTGTCTGCATGCACGTATAATACTACCACTGTCCACAGGATTAAGTGGGCAACAACCATCATATGTTCAAACATTCTGTACCAGCTGCTACTACAAGGATGAGATACAATCATTATAACTGACATAAATTAGAAGGAAAACTGTGTTTTTTCTTCAGTTTACCAATGACCTTATTCCTTAAAGACATAAGTACCTGAAGTCTTTTTTTAAACCTCACTCTGAAGGAGATGAGCGCAGCTGTCATTTAAGTAATGTAATCTTTTGTATTTTTGATAGTATTTTTTAAAAAATTATTATAAATTTCACATAATGTCAGAAATTTTCCTGGCTGCAACTATACACATTTGCCAACTGAGAATTCAGCTCTCTAGGAAAGTCTCACACTTGCTAATTTCTGTGCTGAACATGACAAGTGGTACCAGACGCTCAGCAAGTTCAACTGCTGACAAGTGATTGTGCCGACTTGCTCGGTCTGGTTCCTGCAGACAGATCACAGCTCTACTTCTTTTTTTTTTTTCACATTTGATTTTTATTTTATTTAATCACTTATTACTTGGCATTTTCTTTCAGTCACCATCTTTGAATTTCTCATTTCTCATTTTATAATTTTCTCCTTGATGCCTCATTTGGCGCTAATAGTAAGTAAGAAAGATACTACACTTACTGTCCGAATGACTTCTAAGTCAAATGCCATTTATTTATCAATAAAGACACTTTCCAAAAATTACAATCAAGCCATACCATAATCTATGTCAAACATGCTTACAGGCTCAGATTTGTGCATAATCACTAGTCTCAAAACAAAATGTTAAATTTACATGTTCCCAACTGAGGACTTAAAGGGAAATTAATTTCAAAATTCATCCAACAACTAAGAAAATTAAAGCAGAGACAAAAAAATCCATGAGAGCTTCTTATTTTTACCTTTCTCATTAAATGTAAGCAGAAGAAAAATGCTTTAGCATCTTCTCTTTGCAGAAATAAAATAATTTTAATTAATATGTAAGACATTGTAAATCTTCTAAATCTAAATGTACTCTAGAGCTACCAGTTGGGAATGAGAAATATATAAGCATCAAGTTTTGAAACATCCAGTACCATTAACCTGAATCCAACAACCTGTGTACCTTCTTCTTGTAGGTGAAGAGTTTTTCCACCTGCCACTTAAGAGCTGACACGATTTAAGAAAGATCCATTTGACTGAGACCAGACTGTAGCAGTTTTGACTGTTACGGGAAATCATCCTCAGACTATTTTGAAAGATGAAAAAAAAGCCACCTACTCTCCTCCTGTAGACGAGCCATGATTTGTACATCGGTGAGGTCCTGCAGCTTGTATCCCATAGAGATGGAGTCATCCTCCAGCTCCGAGGTGCTCAGTTCACTGTCTATTGATGACTGTGGGCTCAAAGGGGAACTCCTGGAAATGTAACCTATGGAAGAAAACATAACCTTTAGTCTGTGAATACATCTGGCCATCTTTCATTCACAACTATCTGCCCTTCATTTTACAGTAGATTAAAATATTTTCTGTATAATGGATAAAAACTTCCAGAAAATTAGCAATCCACTAATAAACAGCAAAGGGTTTGATACTCAAGGGTAGTAATGGATCATTAATTCCTCTGCTTGTTCCCAAAATAACATCACATAGCCTAGACAATGAATAATTTACCCAATACAATTGTGATACAGCTCAGACTAGCGTAGTCTTAAATACACAATCCTTCCCATGGGACTGCAGTTCTCACTATTCTGTTCTGAAAAGCAAGTGTGTTTGTGTCACCAGCTTCTGCTCAGTAATCAGATTCCATATCAGAGCCACTTACCTAAATTTTACTAGTATTTTGGGTATAATAATCAGATAAATCAATGACAATAATAATTAAGATTGAACCTTATGCAACAACAGAGCAAGCATTGCCTCCTTCACAGAGCTACCTTTTGGAGAGGGCTCTGGATTCTCTGTTTTCCTCCATGACATTAAAAGTATAAACCAAATCGCAATTAGTTACATGAGCTTATGGTTGCCCAACTTCAAAGAAAAATTATTCAAATAAAACAGTAAATCACTTTCTAATATCCTCTGGACCACCGCAGGCCCAGAGCCTACAGGGCAAGAACAGCTGTGACAAGGGCTCATCAGCTTTGCTTGTATCACAGATGTGTTTGCATCCTCAAGCACTGCTCAAAGCAGCCACGTAAAATTCGTCCCAAATTCGGCTGTGCTCTAATAATGTCTCCAACAGAAAACAACACGCAGGGGATTACTTTTCTTTGGAAGGACTGTAAGGAGTAAATGTTTGCTTTTTTAAATTTGCAAGTTACAATGGTCCTTGAGGTTTTGCAAAGGTAGCAACAGCTCTGCTCTCCTGCAACATCAGTGCGAAGCTAGGCAAGATACCTGAGGGCATCTCAAATAGCATGAGATCTCTTCATTTAGGAACTAAACTACATCCCACTGAATAGAGGCACTTAGGCATCTCACTCACACAAACACCTCCAACAGGTATTCAGTCTGGAGCTGTATCCCACCTGCAGTGCCCATATCCCTGCACTGATTTCATGCACTGTAAAGAAAATTGCGCACAGATCAGTGTGACACTGGGGCTAAATTCCTTAGACTACACCCAGTCCCGACAGCAATAAAATGTTAATGCCTCTTCCCCTGATTATTTTCTCCACTTCAGCTTAAGAGAAGTCACAGATATAAATCAACTCCTGACACCTGTAGCAAACAAGGAAAAATAAAACTCTTCGCAATTCACAGCCCATAGAAAGTTTGTATTTTTCCTAAAACTCCTGTGTCCCCTGAAAGTCAGCAGCAAATGAAAAATAAATCTTGGAACCTTGGGTAGTAGCAGCAGTGCCAGCTTGAAAACATCTGTGATTCTGATGGCTGTTTTTATTATAGAGAAATTCTCCCTGCAAATTCATTACACAGTTGCACAAAGGTTTCTATAGGCGTAAAAAAGGGTCACAGTGGGGCAGAAATGAGCAGTAAAGGGCAGGCAAAGCTGGAGACTCCTTCAGCTGACACAGTCACGACTGTACTCTCAGTTAAACCCTTATTTAGAAACAGGCTCTGTTTACTTGCATCACTTTCCTATAACATGCTGTGTTCAACAGAAACACAAGCAGTTAATTGCCAAATTTTAGGTCATTTAAAAACATCTCTCTCTGAGATAAGAGTCTATACAATCATCCAACCAGTGTATTGCTGTTACATGCTAGCAAGATTAGACTAAATTAAGCATTTTTGTAAGCACAGTAAATCAATAAAAAGATAAGCATTACCTGTCCGTTCAGGTGTTAGTATTGCTTTACTGGAGGTTTTAGAGAAGCTGGGACTATTAAAGCCATTGGTATATGGGGTGAGTCTTGCAACAGGACTATAGGGAAAAGCCAAGGAGACAGGCGTAGAGAAGAGGTTCCGCCATCGGCTGGCTGTTACAGATGCAAAGGGAGGAGGGAGAAAAAAAAGATTTACAGTTATAAATAGAATAGTGCTGTTACAGAGAAAAATAATCTCATCTTAATGTGTTCATTATACACTTTTTACTTATGGCAAAAGGAAAATAATGGTCAAAGCTCAGGAGCAAAACAAAGGATCAGCATAGCCTTCTACATCTAAAAGTGTGCTCCAAAGAGCTTTCTAGCAAGTATGCCTTGTTTACTGTTTTCTAGGTACACATCATTTTGGTATATATTTATCACATACATCACTGTGCGCCAACACACAAAGTAACAGAAGAAGTAAAAAACGCTACAGCCAATAAAGTAACACAGATTAAATTTGTAGTGCTCTTCAAGGAATTGTTCATGGCAATCAATCACCACACAATTGAATTAGCAGTTAAACTATCAGTTATGGGAGTTCAGAGACACAGCAGTAAAAGGCTCTTAACCATTAAGTGCTAAAAACAACTGTAATCCCAGAGCAAGCTTTTAAGCTACCATATTTTCCTTCTCTTTTTACAGCATCAAATTCCCAATTACATAAGCATGTTTTTTTTTCCCACTGTTTTTAGAGGATCAAACAAACAATAGAATGGGGTACCTCTTTGGCTACATATTGCTTACAATAAACTTGCAAGGCATCTGGTCTGCTCAGTAACACCACAGAGAGCTCAGAGTAGGCAAAAAAGCTAAAGGCTTATTTAATTTACATTTTCTTAGCTCATCCAGTAAAATATGAATGCAACTGTCCTTCAGTTCACTTATTTTTTAACATGTGTTCAAAAGGAAAAAGAAACAAAATCCAAATGATATTAAAAAAAAAAAAAAAAAGAAAAAAAAAAAAGAAGGTAAAGTTGCTTTAAGTAGAAGGAAAAGGCAAAATTTTAAACTGTAAATTTCAGAGAACCCATCCAGATGTAAGCCAAGTTTGTACAGATGAAAACCAAATGATACTATTGCCTGTTTATCTGTGGTAGGAACATACCTATACCTAGCTTAGAAATCAATGTTTAGCAGATGTACTTTGCGCCGTCAGGTGCCACAATCTGGTTTTAAAAACTAGAAGGGCCCAAAATCCTTCAACCTTTTGGCGTAATCTGCTCATTGTCACTCCAAAAGATGCTACTTCCCCTCACTCTTTTTACTTTGACCCAATCAAAGGTAGTCCCAGGTTTGTAAGGAATAAGCAGCCTTTTCTACCTTTCCCACTAGTAGCAAAGGCAATTCCTGGTTACAGCACAAAGCAATCTGCCGAGGAAGGGACTACCTGGGGGATGGAGCTAAACAGGTTGCCATGAGAAGTGGTAGATGCCCCATCCTTGGAGACTTTCCAGGCCAGGCTGGACGGGGCTCTGAGCAACCTGATCTAGTTGAAGATGCCCCTGCTCATTGCAGGGGGGTTGGACTAGATGACCTTTGAAGGTCCCTTCCTACCCAAATGATTCTACGATTCTAAACCACACAACAGTAAGACATAAAAATGCAAATGATGCTCTTTGTTGTTCCCTCATTATAGAATTATTGCAATTCCCTCATTTTTAATGATTCTAGTTCCTTAAAGGATAAAGAAACTGAAAGGTCTTGAGATCTGAACTAGGAGCAGCATCAGTACCACTTCTAGGAAATTGCTTGATGCCAAGTGACATGACACCGACCTCCAGGCAGGGCTATTTGTCTTTAACATTTACCAACGCGATCAGTCCTAAAGTGAAGTATGCAAGTGTCCCAGGAAAAAAAGCAGAGCAAATGCAGATGGACAAAACTCTACAAACTAGTAATTAGCACAGATCGCTGGGGATTAATTAACTCACAAAAAGTTAATAACTACAAATTCATTGGGGGCATTCACTGAAATAAATATACATGATAGAGCAGATCTCAATATCACACCCACAGCTTATGTTTGTTATTTCCACTAGAAACCATCAGAAGGAGCAAAGGATGACAATTCCTTGTGACTTTATTTTTCTGCCTAACACAAGATCCTGTTTTGTAGCTGCCTGCTCATTTGACAGGCCAATTAGCTGCCAGAATGTTCTCACCCCCAGATGTGATCAACCATACAGCACAAATAAACATCATTCATTACCCTTCACAATAAGCACTGTGAGCTGGCCCACAAAGCACAAAGCAACAGTTATCACGGCTATGAAAGCAAGAACCCACACAAAGAATATAATTAGTATTTATGGCAAACCAGATTCCAAACCCCACTTTCAAATAGTATGTATTCTCAAGGCAAGATGGAGGAAGAAGCCAAGAAACACTGTCTACACTCATCTTGCTATATACTAAATCTCTAGAACTACTAAAATTATCCCTAATTCTAGAACATTTGCCACTGTGCCTAAAATAAAACTTCATAGTGTTTAAGCTTCAGCAAAGGATTGACAGTTTTAATGCATTTGATTAACTCCACCATTCAGGATCACATATAGAAAAATGTCATTACATTTCAAATGGAAATATCAAAGTACCTATTGAGTACTTCTATGATACTAACAAAGACAGCAAAATTAGACTTAAAGTCTTGTGTTAATGCCAAAACCATATAAAGGTATTAGGAAGCAAGTGCTACAAACATCTTGGAAAACACATGAATTAATGTAAAATTTATAAAATCCCCAAATTGCGCAATGGGTAGTAATTCTGTAAGTTATTTTGCCCCACACTGACTAGAGACTGCCCTGGTTAGCACCACAGTGTGCACAGATTTGCTTGTTGATACCTCTTCCCAGTAGGTTGTTTCCAGAGAATGAGACAATGTCGTTAAAACCTTTAAGTTTAAAAGTCCAGCTCTCAAGCTCTGAATTTTACAATATTTGTAGATTCTTCTTAAAGCCCCAACTCTAGTTGCCCATAGATGAAATAAGAAACTCAGGTAACCTTTTAAAAATAAGGGAAGTTTCTAACCCATGCAGTTAAATAGAAATATGAATAATCTTGCTCTCAGTACTTCATACTGAAGATTAACTGAAGCAAGAAAAATTATCAGCCTTACAATGGAAAGTAGGTGCATGTAAAGAACCATGAAGAAAAAATAAGCCAAAAAATCCATTTACTGATGGCAAATAGTTAAACGCAATAATAATCTGACTCTTTGAAGCATAATACAGTTGGCCTTTCACACCAAAGGAACTAATATTCTCTAATACGATAAGCACAAATCATCCCAGTCATCAAAGACTACAGTTAGATTTGAAGTGCCCAATTTTGGGGGTATGATTTATTTGGTTTTGACCAATTCTTAGTAACTAGATTGATGATAATTTACTGTGTTGAACAACGTATGCTGTAATATTTTAAAACAGGACTTGTCAAAATTTCTACATAATCAACCAAACAAAACCTTTCCTTTCAAAAAACAAAACAAGAGAGCCTGTTCATAACTTTAAAGTGTTTACTAACACAACTGAAGGTTTAAAAACTAATTAAGACTTTAATTTTATAACTTCCCTGGAGATATCAAAATGCTAAAATAGATGAGAATAGTAACTCACAGAAAAATATGAGCAGCTACATAAACACAAATATTCTTCATACTGACTCGTGTGAAAAAACAGCATTTGATAAGGACCGATGGAAAATTTAACATGAAAACCTTAACAAATAAACATCTACAGTATTGCATGGCTCAAAAGGAATGGAGCACTCTGCAAAACCAGAGCATGCTGTACCATGTCTAAAGCAATTCCTTAAGTAAAAGCAATTTTTCATTTAAGCCACATAAGGTATACAATTTCTAAACATATACAGAAGCATGTTTTTGAAAGTGAAGATGACATTTGCTATTCAAATTAATGGGAACAGTTATAAGCTGGGACATGAGGTAAAACCAGCACAGATCCTCATTGTGTTGTTTCAATTTTGTAAGGCTACACTGATTTAATACAGGGACAGATCAAGTACAAGTCCTGTACTTGATGAATCATATATGTAGGGCATTGCATTAGCTCAGGATATCAGGGTTTCCAAGAAACCAAGAGAAGAACATGCATATTTTAAATACCTTTGATTTAATACCTCCATTATGAAAATTGGTGAGTCCAGTTTGGTATTTCTCTAACACGGTAAATTATTTTCACACTCTAAGCAAAACAAATTAAAAATATTTATTTGTTTTAAAGACAGAACCACTAAAGTCATAAATAACTGTGTTGTACTAACCACATTAACTTATATCTGAGGTGCTATCTACATTGCTTGTCCACTCCATTAACTTATATATAGGCCTTCAGGCTAGACTCAAAAATACTTCTTCAGCTTAAGCTAAAAATAAATTGCACATATGCAGATACCTGAATATGGGTACTAATTACACAGCCTGAACAAAAACACTCTTTTGAGTCAGTAACTGGAGGAATATTTACAGTGCTGTCAATCCAACCGCAAGTTCTGAACCCATAGTATTTTCCTGCTGACATACTTTCCTCAGAGGAGGAAACCCAAACCACTTCCCTGGTGCATTCTGCATGCACACAGTTGCACAGCAGCCAGGTTTAAAAGCAAAATATCTCTCTCGGGAGTGAAATGCAGAGTCCTGCAAAGCAAACAGAATTATTTTGTTAATCACGGGGGGAATTCAAGAGTGCAAGAAGGAAATTCAAAACCCTCTCCTTACTGTAGATAAGAATGCCTAAACTAGCTAAGAGGTATCACATCAGTGAGGCATATCTGATATCTCCCTCTCAAAGACAGGTATTTAACCTGGTAGAAGAGAGCTGCTAGATACCCAACTGCAACCAATGCTGTGGTGCCACCACATAGGAACAGGTTTTCAGGCAGCTAAGTTTTAAAAGTAAAGCTTAAGTAGACACTGCCTTTAAGTGCCTCAGTAGCTCCCAAGCACATGGACCTTGGAGGTACATAAAATCCTTAGGTCTGCTTCACAGAGTGAGGCATTCAGCTTCTGTGCTCTAAAGAGGTCTGTGACTTCTTCCAGGCTTTACTTGGGCCCACTGCTTCAAAGCTCTCCTTTGCAATTACAAGTCCTAAAAAACTTACTTTTTTGAAAAAATTGCAGTTTTATTAGTTACAAGACTACAAGTTCCGAGCCCAAGACAGAAATATTTTCAGCTCTAGTAACTGTGAATAAGAGTACTAAGTTGTACCTGTAAAAATGCAAGTTAGTGTAGGGCATGTACATACTCCCATCTTGCTCAACGCTCTTGTGCAGTGAACGTCCCGACTTTTCAAGCAGCAGACTCCTCATCCCACAAACATGAACTGTGGTCATCTCAAGAGCTTCTTCCAGCATGTATGGTTTCCTACCTGTAGCTACCTCAGCCATCCAGCTAGTGGAAGAAACTTTGCAATCTGCACAGAGCCACACTTCATATGTTTAATGTGCATTTTCAGTCACATTCAATCTGCCGTTGCCTGAAATTATTTCCCTGCACTGCCACATATAGCTCATAAAATGCTCTTGGGGCTTGTTTGCTGTTTCTGTCCCTTGATTTCTTGGTCAACAGAGGCAAAGCATCCCTTCATCCCCATCTGCAATGGTGACGGAGAGAAACGACCCCTTAGACTGTACAAGGGGACTCCTTTCAATAGTCAGTAAATACGGGTCTGAGGGGTGACCTTATTAATGTTTACAAATATATAACGGGTGAGTGTCAGGAGGATGGAGCCAGGCTCTTCTCAGTGACAACCAATGATAGGACAAGGGGTAATGGGTTCAAACTGGAACACAAGAGGTTCCACTTAAATTTGAGAAGAAGCTTCTCAGTGAGGGTAACAGAGCACTGGAACAGGCTGCCCAGGGAGATTGTCCACTTTCCTATAGGCCTGGAAAAACTTTAATATAATCTTAGTTTTAACAGTATGTGAGAACTCCAGTTTTAAGAATATGTGAGAACTGGGGGTACCTGAAAAAGTTTCCCAATTCATTCACATAAAGCAAGTCCTTTTTGAAAAATGACATTAAAGGATCTAATATTAGTGAGGAGTGAGAAAGCAGTTCAGTTGGTATGTATTGGTATACAACTGCTTGGTGTGTAGAACTGCAACAATTCATATACCTCAAGAGCTGCTCCAGAAAAAACTGCAAACCTTTTAAAGATACAATAATAAAGCCTATCTAAATTGCAGTAGTTTCTAGGACTTCCAGCTAGCATAGCAAAGCAGTGCAATCAGCACTGGTGGCTGGAATACTGCAATTGGTGGCAAAAATGTAAATCTAAATAAGATTCAGGAATGACGCACTTTGACAAATTCCAGTTATGCCAATGACTACCCATGAGTGTGAGCAGGGAAGATTTATATATTTTTCAAGATAAATACACAATTACTCTATTTCAATGTATTAAAAATTCAGTGAAAGGGAGGCCTTACAATTGTCTTTGGACACACTATATACTGGAAAAATGACAACACTGCTTTGCAAATGCAGTGTGACAGAGACTCTAATCAGTATGTCCTGATCCAACTGAGCCATAAAAATGATTTTATGACAAAGTATTCAAAAGACTAGGAATGAAATGAAACTGAGGTATGAGTTATCTCCAAAAAATCTTCAATGAAAAACTACACTGCACGTTAGCTACATGCTTTGGAGGGTTGCTTTTGCTGGGGTTTATCATGGTTTTGGTTTTGTTCAGGTTTGTTTTGTTTTGCTTAACTTGCCTCTTTTTTAAGGCAAACTTTTTACCAGCCCACTATATAAACAGACAAGCATAGAGGCTTTGTGCAAAATGTAGTTGTCTCAGCATTCATTTTATTTCTGTGTGCAAAACTCACCCTGCATGCAGAGGTTCAAAAGTAAGTTTTCAGAGCACAGGTAATAGCCAAACTTGCCTTCCCAGCTACTCTTTCTTGGGAAACTGGCCAAATATTATGCTAAAGTATTAGGTCCTAGGCTTGACCTAGAGCCCAAATGTCTGTTGTCCTCCCAGCTCCCACACTACTCAGCAAGTACCATTTTATACGAACTTTCAGTCTGATGCATTTTCATTCCATTTGGTGGATTCTTAACCAGAACCC
Source organism: Columba livia (assembly GCF_036013475.1). NCBI lineage: Eukaryota > Metazoa > Chordata > Aves > Columbiformes > Columbidae > Columba > Columba livia. The sequence goes on along the minus strand of NC_088602.1, from coordinate 46,147,581 downwards.
ATGAGCACACAAGCTCTCACATTTCAGCTAGTTTGAAGCAGAAGACTCATTCTCACATTTTAATATACAAGGTAACCTGAAACAACATATATAGCTTCAGATTCTTCAGCCAAACTATTAGCATTTCATTCATTAAGTAGAGTGTTTACCCTACATAATTTTAGAAGCCTTCAAATAAGGAATTGGGAGCCTCTCAAAAGAAGGAATTCTTACCAAAGAGCACTGTGAATGCAAAACTTTACATGGAAGACTACACAAATTCACAGAAGAGGAATCCACCAGAGGTTAATAAATATCATCTAAATCAGAGCTTGCATCTGGTTTGGTCAGTCCATGAACTTGAAAAACATCTGGGACAATGTTGGGGCTGGTATGGATAGTATTTCCCTGTATTCTTACTATCTTCCAGTATCTATTTACGGCACGTTTGGATGCAGGAACCTATGTCACAGACACAACAGATGTATAGACATTGATGGTTGACCTAGTCACCATGGGATGCAACATGCTCCAAAGGGAAAGGACAGGGCATGATTCACCCCACCTCCACTTTAAAAGGCCATGAGCTGTGCTTGTTTGTCTGTGCCACCTACAAACACAGTCCAGCGTGACTGGCTGGGATACAGATCTCTGCCTGTATTCAAACAGAATTCATTCTGACAACATTCACTACAGGGAACAATAAACAGAGCTTAAAAACAGATTTCAGAGACTGCATTGTTTTCCCTTTTTTCTCTGCAATTGGAAAAGACAACTCTTTCACAGTGCTAGAGCACTGCAATGCTTGCATCCATCCTACTGAAACATCTTTTTTTGATGTTGAACATCCTTCTCAGCAGCAGCTCCAGTTGAAAGAGGAACTTTTGCTACCTTCCTACAGACTAAGGTTTTACGCCAATCCTCCCCATTCCATCCTCTCGGCTGTACCATTACACTGTACCAGCAAGCACAACTGTCCTTGCAAGACTTCACGCTAAATCAGTCCAGTTATCCTATCTGTATTAAAAAGACCTTTTTGTTAATTTATTTTTTTAAACAAGGAAGAGTTCCTCAATTCCCTTTATTGAGAGGATGGACCCCAATTGTACCAGGGCATTTAAGGGAGAGAATGAGAAGCAGAACACAGCAGGAAGGTGGGGCTGCTGAAGCCAACATTGCCTTCAAAAGAAACTCTTGTCGGAGAACAGCCTCCTTGATGTGTCTGAAGGCAGGTGACGTGAACTCAATGTCTGGTACTGATTCCTTATTCACATATATAGTGCAGAGCAAAACAACAGCACTTCCATAAAATTTTAATAATTATCAACAAAAAAAAAAAGGAACAAATGGTAACCACCTTACAACGTAACTCAGAGGGGAAAGAAAGAGCTATCACCACGATGTGCAGACAGTTTTCCTCCAGAAATATCTTAGTCCAGCTCTTACCACCATGCCAGCTGGACAGGCCTCCTACCTCAGCCTGCTCTGAGTGTAGCTTGCTAGGTCTCTGGTTAAGCTCACCCAGCAAGTTCTGACTGAGGTGGGCAAGGAAGCCATCAACAATTCACGTAGGCACAAATGACGTTAGGACAGGACATACTTTCCTGCCAAAGAGAAAGCAGGTTACATTCCCATGTGAAGGGATGAGAGGAAGACAACCATGGCAACCTAAGACCACCTTATCCCAAATTTAGTGGATCCACAAGAGACTTCTAGATTTATACCATACAGCAAAGGAGAGTGTGTAAGAGCCCTGAGCAAGGTCTAAGGAAGGTGGTGCATCTACCTAGAGAAAGGTAGGACCATGAAAAGTAAATAACATCATTTCCACAATCAGCATAGCTTCACTAGCAGCTCACTGCACCCAAACCGGCAGGTGTAACTCATCTAGTCTCAGACAGTTCAAATAACCTTGCAGAAAGCTCCACACCATACTAATTTATGAGCAGTGGCTAAACTCCTCTAATGTGAAACAGCTCTCCTCACAAAGACATTGCTATTGCAGCCTACAGCATGGAAAAGCATTAGACACAAGCGGAGCTGTGTCAGAAATCAGCATACACATACCACTGTAACGCTGTTTGAGCATCGTCATCAGTGTGAATCACATTTTACTCACTACCTGCTTAACCCTGCCTGCTAATCCACAGGGAAAACATTTTGATTTGCACCGTCTGTGACATAGTTTGCATCTTCCTTTATAAATCACAAGTCTACCGCTGATTACATGCACTCTAACATTACCATTAAGAAAGAGACATTCATATTTTGTAACGACACCGTGAGCAAAATCAGAAAGCTCATACTCAGTGCATAAGCATTGTGAAACTCATCCCAACCTTATTTTCCCTCTTGAATCTACTACCTTTGAGAACTGCTTTGTTTATATTTCAGTGACAGTACGATACAGCAAAATTGCAAAGAGTACTGAGGAAAGCATGTTTTGTGATCATACAATGCTGGTTTAAACACTCCATTTATCCCAGTAATCCAAAAATAGCACAATCAACTAAATTTTTAACTGCAACACATCTTTTTGTCTTTTTTGTTAAACGCTGGCTCTCAGGTCTGAAGCATCTCCCAGGTCTGAAAAATATTGTGCCTATAGTGCATCTCAGGACAATTCTTCACTGCTCGCTGCTTGCAGAGCCCTGACAACCTCTGTCTGCCTGGTAACTCACACTGTTTCAATTCAGAGGACATATCTGCTCTGCAGCGCAGCAGGCCATATTCTCTCTAGGTCCAAAGGAGTCAAGGAAACGTCTGTAGATAAGCAGCAGCAAGTGTATGCAGCTGCAGGAGTCACCTCCACAGCCTCCATAATCCAGCACTTGCAGCATCCTCATCAGAGATGCTTGCCTGGGATGCAGCTCTCACACAGTAAAGTGTTGGTGACCAGCAGTTTGACAGCCACTCTGCTAGATTATTAACACCACAGTTCTGTGTTCTATTCAAAAACAGGAGAACCTAAGTCTGTTTTCTCTGACTCAAAACAACCATAATGTCATCACCTCTTAGAGAGGTGGTTTTAACTGTAATGGGACCAACGATAAATGCTCACACAGAAGAGCCAAGTGCAGTCTTGGCAACCACACCTGAAATCAGGTTGTTTGCAGAGTTTTTATTTTACATGTTGTTCCTGTGCAAAGGTTGTATACATCTATAGATTACTGACCAGAATATGCAGAGTTAATATTTCCTATTTCTGTATAAAATGTGTTATTATATCACTAAGTTTCAGGTCTGCTATAAAGAAGTTAAGGAAGTTTTGAATCTAAAGCCAGGCCCATAATCTAATCAAGATATTCAACAAAAAATGCTAATTAAAGTACCTTAACCAGGAAGGAAGGCAGAAATTCCTTGTGTCATAGAAGCAGCACTTGCTGCCTCAATACAAAATCACAAGGATTGGTTATTCCACTTTGAGACAGAGAGTAGTTACCTGAGATCCTATTTTGAGAAACTCTGCAATTCACTTCACTTCACAGAAAGGAGCTGGGGAGCTGCAGCTCTATAAACCTTCCCCAGCATGTCCCTTGGGGAATGCTGAGCCTTCTAACTCACCACCCTTGCTACCCAAGATCCTGGATTAATCAAGAGAGAAACCTAGTAACATTATATAACCTTAATAATGCATGTTGCAGGGGGTGGTTTGCTTGTAATATGGGTCCATGATCGTAAATCTGTGCACTTCATCATCCTAAAAAGTATCTGGTGGTAAAGCTGACTTAAGGGAAATCTGGCCTACCACTCTTTTGGACAGGGTTATCTATTATTCAGGAGCAGGTTTTCAAGTTACTAATCCATCTGGTACACATATTGGGTATGTGACTCTTGTTACAGGTCGTCCTCTTCCCCAGCCACACAGCTCTGTCCCCTGGGGCCACCGTTATGTGTGGAGTTTGCCTCAGCATCCAAGAGGAAGAAGAAGCAGTTTCATGTCCACAGTTCACACAGGGAATGCATCCACCCTTGTACAAGTCATGAATGCACAGTGACAATCTTTTCCAGTTGTAGAAAAAGCTGGTAAACAAATTCATTTTGGACAGTTCTGTGTCAGATTACATCTTGAACTACTCTTAGAATAATTTTCTTGGGCATCTATCCTATTTGTTTCCCCAAACCAGTCTACTCCACACATATACCCGATTATTTTAATTACTTAATAAAGACCAAGTAAGCCCATTGGTGCAGGGATATTTTGTGAATATGATATAGTAGGACCTGTAATGACTCTTACACCACCGAGGAAAGTTGTTCTGTATGTCAACACCCTGAAAGCACTGCCAAGAACTAAGTAAGTTCTATCAATATAAGGAAATATGTATATACCAGGGACTTCTGCCAAAGCAGGACATGGATTCACATCTTTTCACATTTTTCATGAACAAAACTATGCTACATTCAGGTCTCCAGCACAGACCTGACCTTCCTGACACTTGTACAATGGCAGGAATATGACGTTTAGTTCTGTAATGTGTGTCAGAAGAAACCTGTGGTGTCAAAGCAAGTCTTGCAAAGTCTTCTTCAAGCAAAGCTTCTGACTATGAGGAATCAAGTTTCAGAGTTTTAAATAGTTTGCACTTATTGCTGCCAGTCCAACTAAGAGCATGAACTTACTGTATTTTCAGTCATATGGGAACAAATAAATACTGAATCTCAGCTTATATTTTTAACCTTAAATATAAAGCTGAAGACTCCTCTCAAAGTTATTTGATGTTCATCCCAAAAAGTATATTATTAGTAGGTGAAATACCTTAAGGAGCTAACATAAGGACACTGCACAAACCACAAGAAAGTTAAACACTTCCAGTGGTTTCAATAGGAGAAAAAAACATGTTTATCCAAAACCTACTATATTTCTACTACTCTATTTTTTCTATTACTTCTATCTAGTACGTGGGATATAATTACAAAAGGTTATCGTAACACCATTTTTAATACTATTTATTTAGTTACTTATCATCCTACCATATGGCTGAAGACACTCCAAGTCACTCTTGCCTCAGGTTAATTTTACAGTGGTGGAAGCCCTGCTTTTAACAGAATTAGTTCCAATTTAACAACATAAGTAAAGGCTGGAAATTCCTTTTGTTGGATGACGAAAAATTCTTACAAAAGCGACGATAAGGAAGCTAATCTGAATTTTAGTCATAAAGGAGAAGAGAAGTGGAGGAAGACTGTTTTGCAAAATGCAGCAGCTCCTCCATCTTTAATGAACTCTGTGGTCTCTATTCACCTCAACTAATTTGCAAGGTTCAAATTTGACATCCAGTCCTATCAAACTGACTATGCTCCTCTCTGTCTCTCCTTGTCACTGGAGGAAGACATATCTCATGCCCTGGAAATGTATCTGTTTTTCAATTAGTCCTTGATTTCAAGCCTGAAGTTTAAGATGGCTTTAACAAAGTAGTATGAATCTTACCTTGAAAGCAGTTATAGCATGTTTAACACACAGAAACAGAGACATATATAGTAGCTAGAGAAGATGTGACCTGAAAGTTGAAATATGAGTTGGATCATGACATTCATTCAAGTTGGATCCAAGTGACTGGATCAACTTTTACAGTCTATGTCTGTTTTGATAACACAGTCACGAAGGATGATGTCTTCTGTGTGCCTGTGTATGCTCTGAATACAAGTGTACCCTTCAAGACTACTAAGAATGTGAGAGGCTTTTATCTCGTCAGCCAACCGCTTTCTACATAGCAAAAGAGTAGAGCTCTTGCCTATTTTCTTAACTTCAGTCTGAGGAGGCCTATTTTCAAAACTAGTTAATGTATTATGGGCTTTTTTGTGCAGAAATAAATCTCCATAATTTCTTGCAACTGTACATTAGACTGCTAAAAGCATTTTTAAAACCCCAATGATAGAAGTGTGCCCACTCTTGGAAATGCTGTTTTCAACCCTAAAAAGAACAATAGCTGCTTTGTGATGTCTTCAGTCTTTGTGTCTTTGTCCGGGTAGGTCTAGTATTGTCAGTGCCGTTGTATTTATCTTCCTGTGCATGCAGTACAGGGACTGAGTCATTGCAAGCACAGTGGTCCCACAGAACTCTGTTGGACCAGCTCAATTTCTGCAGCTTTGGTCTCAGGAGTTGAATAAAAGACTGGAGGAGACAGTAGTAAAAGTGTTGTTCGGGGCGGAGTCGGGGGGGGGGGGGCTAAATCACATCAACTAAAATGCTTCAAAAATATGTAATAGTTAGGGCAAACATTCAACCACAGTGTAAACAATTAAAAAAAAAAAAGTGATGCAATGATTATTTTAGGGAATAAACCAGAGTTTTTAATATAGATGTCAAGAGGGGCTGAGCTGCCATTCATGAAACAGAAGATGATGAAGGGTACCTTGACCCTTTTTCTCTGTAAGTCCTGGCTTAGAGGATTCCTCTAGGATGAGGAGCAAGGCCATTTAACCCTTCACTGCTTGATTTAAAGAACAGGTACTAGTTCAATCCCCTTGCAGATCAGAGTTCAGCTAGTACACAAGGTGCTCTCACATTTTTCTGCTGAAGATGTCCTATTCCTTTAGTCTATTATTGGACCAGAGGAAAAGCAAATAAACAACAAAAAAAAAGATTTATCTACTATTTCAGAGAATGTAACTAGGGTTTTGTTCCAGTTAATGAGGGAACTTCATTCCTACATGCCACACAGGATGCGTGGAAGTTCTCCTAAGTGGACATGTACTGTACTGCTAACCAGATATGCTAGCAAAAATTCAAACCAAAGATGTATTTTTCTGCTCAGGAGAGCAGGTGGATGCAAGAAAAATATAGATAATTACATTTCTTAAAATTTCTGGTTGCATGCTTAACTCTTTTTTTACTTTTGTACAGTACCATCTGCAACAGAGGTAAGCATAACAGGTAAGGAACCTGTTCTGTAAATAACAGATTCGTAGAAGGACAATTTCCCACTTTCTCTTAACAGTGTAGGATGATAATTGCATGCCAGATGGAATCCAAATATATGTGTCTGCTTGGATATAACTTTCTTGATCATTTATCATAATGTGAAAAAGATTAAGTAATTCAGGCATTAACCCTAAACTGCATTTTTTCTCACCTTACTACTTAGTCACAAATTTCCCCTACATTCAAGAAACACCCATAAACACATTTTCGCTTCCCCTAAAACTGTATTTGCCCACCATTTTCATTCACAGGTTAAACGTCTGGCAAGAGGGTTTTGCAAGGGAACTTCTCTGTCTACAGTTTCTGACTCTGACACCCTGTTCCAAGATGCTGTTTTCTTTGCACACATATACCTGCTGCCTATATTGAATCACACTGGGAAAGCTAAAAGTCAGGCTGAAATTGAGGTCAAAAGCTGCACTACCCTCCAGGACCCCTGTGGCTTTCTGGATAAATATAGCAGGTGTCACAGCTATGTGCTTATTATGAGAAAGTGTTAACACAATTACCCAAAGCAGAGATGCAAACCCCTTCAAAAATAAAAGAAACTTTAAAATAGGTTTTCCACGCTTCTAAAATGCCAAACTGGGGAAAAAATCCTGGAAGTTTAGGATTACAAAAAGTTCTGGTAGATGTTTAAGTGACTGTCAAATGTAACAAAGCATTCAGAATACATATCCTCATGTAGAATTAAGGTTCAACACCAAGCAAGAGTCAAATAAAGAAGTACTAACCACATAGTTATTTTAGAAACATGGGTAAAATGACATCTACATATTTGATACAGATACCATTATCATTACTGTAATTGCAGAACCCCTGACCTCCATGACAATTTTTCACCTAGAGAAACCCATCTCTTCAGACTCCCTAGAGAAAGACCAGTTTCTCCTGTCACTAACCCAAAGCACATTCCTAAATTTAAGCTCTTCTGGGGTGATTTCAGACATCTCAAGAGAGACTCCCTAAGTAAGCTTCACCTTGCAAGTACCTCCCATAGGTATCTACACTGCAGCAAGAACACTACAAGCATTTAACAAAGAGGCAATCCTCACTCCTCACAAACAAGTCACCTTGATATAAGTTTGCAAGAAGAGGAGACTATGACATCATTAACCAAGAGTACCATACAACAGGGAAAGCATGAGAATGGCACAAGGGACAAGAGTCAAAGCACACAAGTTGCAGAAGCACCGTCAACACAATTATTACACTGCTGTAATACCTTTCTGCCCGTATCTTGCTTTTCAAGATCAGAGGCACTCTACACTATCTTTTAAGCTATCATGGTTTAACCCCAAGTGGAGACTAGGACCATGCAGCTTCTCACTCATTCTCTCCTCTAACAAGTGGGATAGAATTAAATTGATAGCAAGGGGAGAGAACTGAAAAGGGAGAAAACACTCTTGGGTTGAGATAAGAAAATTTTAATAAGACAGCAAAGGAAGAGATAATATAATAATAATAACAACAACAGCAGTAATAATCATATACAGAACAAGTGATGCACAATACAATTGCTCACTGCTCATGATACCTATCATATGCTCATTCCCAGGCAGCAGCATTTGCCACCTGGCCAGTTCCAGTGTATATACTGAGCATGACACCATGTGGTAAGGAACACCCTTTGGCCAGGTAGGGTCAGCTGTCCTGGCTGTGCTCCCTCCCAACCTCTTGTGCACCTGCCAGAGCATGGGAAGCTGAAAAGTCCTTGACGACCCAGCAACAACCAAAACATAAGTGTATTATCAACATTCTTCTCACACTATATCCAAAACACAGCACTACACCAGCTACTAGAAAGAAAATTAACTCTATGCCAGCCAAAAGCAGGACAAAGGGTTTCCACCATCAGAACCTGTCATGTCCAAAGTAAGCAGAATGTCCTTGGACAACAAAGTTTGAGAGGTTTCTTCAAACTTCTCCATAATTCCCATTTTATTTCTTCCAAGTAATTATCTCAGATTTATCAACACCCATATAAGCAAAAAAATAACAAAATCTTTTTCAGACTAAGTCCAACACAACAAGAACATATGGGCCTACTTACAAACTGTTATATATTTACTTATTTATAACTAAAGATCCATTTGCGATGACAGTGAAGTATTCCACATCCGGCATTTCAAAAGACATTAAGAAACAACCATGAGGCACTCTTAACATTGGCCACATGACTGCAACACATGAAGAAGAATGACAAAAAAAAAAAACAAAAACAAACCTGCTGACACCACAGATGAACAGACTAAAGCAATTATTCCCTCCATCACTCCATCTTGTCCTGTTTTGTGCTGGCTTACAAACTGCTCTCTCACCTGCCTTTCCTATGGGTTTGGAAGGAGGAACAAAGAACATCGAGAAGTTTTGCTAGAGTTTCACAGAGCTACTTGAGGGATATGCTGGACTTCTAGGAAGAAAAGCCCTTAAGGTGTCGGGATGCTAAACCCAGTCCTCTGTATTTGCAGGAAAGAACATGACTAAATTGCTAACGCCCACACATTATAGGCCACAAAATCCTTCCCTGCACCCATAACAGACTTAAGACATGCTATGAAGAAAAAATTGCCTGAAGCCAAAAATCACAAAAACATCGAGCACCAAGTGACTCTAAAACAGTAATAAAAAAAAGGAGATATGCTACCAGTCAGATGCAAATTCTTGATTTAATGCTCAATCCTACTCTTTTACTAAGCCTATACTGTAGCAGTACCTTGAGCCCAATGAAATTGGAATTACATTATATCAGCCACTCCTGAAGGACAAAACAAATTACACCCCCTCACCATAACAACTCACTTCGATTTCTGACACAAATCTTTACATGGCTTACAAGTGACTTTAAAAGCAGTGGCCAACAGTTAATGGTACTTAGAGTCTGTTCACGTGCTAAAAATTTACAAGTGCAAGTCATCTTGCAAGCCTTATCTTCTTGTGTGCTGATTACTTTTCAATAACATGATAGCATCAACATAAAGCACCTACTGAATTTCCTCATATGTAAAAAGCAATTCTAAATAGAAAAGAGAAAATAATGACTACACACTGCTGTATGATGCATGAAAAACCTTGAGAGCCATATGCCAACCTGCTAATAATTTAAAAGCTATAACCTCAAGCTACATCCAGAATTAATTAAAAAATTATTACAAATTTTCCTTCCAAAACTCTTAAATAATTACTTCAAATTAACAAGTTTCATATCAAAGTCACCTGTGTAATAATACCTGTATCATTGAACAGGTTAATGCAATTTCAATACCAATAAAAACAATATTTTTAAAAAATGTGACACAAAACCACATATCTTTAAGAAGAAAAAGAAATTAACTTTTTTCTCATAGGATTGTTTGAGGCATTTATTACTATTCCATGATGCCCACAAGTAAGTTTTGCACCTAAGCTCTGATACTGTCAATGGAGAAGTACAGCTCAACTCAGCTGCCTACATACATGCATCTCATGCTGTTTAGACATCTGCTGAGGACATTTCAAAGGCAACATCAGTGCTGTATATGTGGGCAACCAAACCTAGCCCTGTCTTTCTGTTGGCTAAAATGGAAATTTAAATACTTCTTGCGTGAAAGTATGCCAGGACATGGCTTGTCCTCCTTGGCCAGAGATCAGGGTAGCTGGACACAACATGAGGAGCTGCAGGACCAGACACAAGACGTTGTTCAAGGTAACAAGGAACAGGCTGTGAGGCTGCCAAAAGGGACCCACTGTGCTGCAAAGGACGGCCAGGTCTCACAGGGTACTGAGGGGGGGTTACATGAGAAACAGCTGAATGAGAACATCATGGACTTTTTGGAGAGCAGAGTCCTGCTCATCAGTGTCTTGGTAACCCCATCTGTGACACCATGTAAGGCCAAGAAGACCAAAGTACCAGTACCAGAAATAGCAAATCTGGGTACAGATGTAGCAAAACTGAGACCAGTGAGGAGTAGGAGTTAGTGACAGGTTGCTTATTCAGGAGACAAGGACAAAAAGTGAGGAACCACAACAAACAGGTAAGGAACATGCATGGGAAATGAGAGAAGGGGGATGCAAGGGTCCAGCCACACGCCAAAACTCTGCTGGTCAGGCCACTGGTGTGAGCCAGCCCTGTACCTGATCAGCCTCTTTCTACCCTTTATTGAATTCTTCTCCTATTTTCTGCACAAAGGGTGTGAATGTGCAAATGCATACACACGTGTGAGAGACTCCAGCAAACTTAAACCAGGGTAGTGAGTGAGCAGGACACGAGGTCTGGGAACCCGCTATCGAGCAGCTAGCGGGCTACAGACATGGCACTAGAGGGACTTGGAGTCTAGGCCAGCTAAGAGAGGCCCATATGAGTATGTATATGAGATGCCAGCAAACATCAAGTCAGACTAGCCAGCCAATAGGAGTAGAGATTTGGGGGTCAGATATGGCAAGGACAATGGATCGAGGGGTCAGCTATCAGATGGGGAGGTCTGGGGTATAACATTGGAGGGATCGTAGGCCTGGGAAGGTACCAAAGAGACCTACATGGGGTGTGCATGCACGTACGAGTGTGGATGTGAGATCTGCCAGCAAGGCTCAGCCTTACAACTGGCTAGACCTGGGAACAGGGACTTGCAGCAGCCTCACATGTAGCAGACCAGAGAGAAGGAATCTCCTGGGTCTGAGACTCCAACAAAAACAGCTCTGGAGAAATGGATTAGTGCACTTCCGTGTGTCTTGAAGTCCACTGGATTTGGCTAATCTAAACATACCTCATATGCTTAGACAGCTTCATTTAAATACCTGAAGTCTGGAGAAGAGACCATTCTTCAGCACTAAACAGCAAGGGCATGATTCATTTGTTTAAAACCAGAATATAATGACATTTGAGGTGCCCCAGCTCGTCTAGATGAGTGAGGCTCTTGCACAGCTCCTGTTTCATACCCATCTGGATATCTCAAAGACCAGAAAGCATGTCAAACTACACTTAGCACCTTTGTTAAGATAAATGAATCATGACCAAAGTAATTGTGCTGTTAAATTAGGTATAGCAGACACATGCCTAAAATTAAATGGAATAAATCTGGGTCACATTATTCACATAATAAATGCCTGAGACCCAAGGACAAGGTACCTCCAGTCAGATACAACAGAAACAGCTCTATGTATGGTGCTGGTAACTAAGAGACACAAAGTCTTTCCAGGGGAGATTAATCACCAAGATTTCCCTAAGTGATTCAGATGCAACACAAAGCAATACCCTACGTATCTCCGTTAAGACCAACAGACACATGCTATAGTGTTTAGATGAACTGCTTCACTGGTCTATGGACTCTGACACAAAATTGTGCCTGTTACAGAAATATTCAGATCAGCTACTAGTACATGAAAACACACACAAAAAGACTTTGACTGTCCTGTTTGTCCCCATTCTGGAGAGTTAACTTGGGTGTCAATGCAAATACGAGACAATGAGAAACCACCTCTAAACAAAAGGCATCAGTGCTGTTCTTGCAAAATGCAGAGGGTATTTAAAACTTGTTAAAAATATAAAGGAATATTGTAATCTAATTCCTTCCAATGTTAAGCACTACCCAAGTTATTTTTTCTAATTAGTAAAGAGAAATCACTATCTCCAGACTCAGATCAGACAACTGCTTAAGAATGGATGGAGTAAGACAGGTGGGACAAATTGCCCCTTTGGCTTTTTCAGAGGCAACAGACAACTAGTTTTTTGTTTGTTTTTTGCTTTGGTTTGGTTTTTTTCCCAGGTATTTAACTTTAATTACTCATGTTACATTAAATTAATCATATAACTATTAGTACCAACAATTACAAAAGCTCTCTATTTACTAACGCTTACCATACTTAGTCAGAAATAATCTATCCTCCTGCAGCTGCAGATAAAACTAAGCGAGAAATTAACTGACCTCTCCTATGCAGCAGAGAATACAACTCATCGACTCTTACAGTGGAATTTATCTGACTACATGAGGACATCTTCAAAGTTAGCCACCTTTACCTCTATGTGTAACCATTTTTGAAATGCGCACTTCCAGGTACGAGGCATCTCATCCTGATTTAATAGAGCAGAGGTAGCAAGATCAATACTGGTACTACATGATGAAGACAAATTAATACAAAAGAAGCTGGATTTCTTTCCAAAGGTGGGAAAACTTATTTGTTCCAAGTCAGAATGCATTTGCAATGCCCCTCTGCAGCATATGGGGTTGAGTATGTTCAGCCATCAGCTGTGCTTCCATGCTTCTGCTTTCAATTAAAAGTTATCTCAAAACAGTATTACCATACAGATTTATCTGGTGTTACAAGGTATCACAGTATCACAGTATGTTTGGGATTGGAAGGGACCTCAAAAGATCATCTAGTCCAATCCCCCTGCCGGAGCAGGAACGCCTAGGTGAGGTCACACAGGAACATGTCCAGGCGGGTTTTGAATGCCTCCAGAGAAGAAGACTCCACAACCTCCCTGGGCAGCCTGTTCCAGTGCTCTGTCACCCTTACTGAGAAGAAGTTTTTTCTCAAATTTAAGCGGAACCTCTTGTGTTCCAGCTTGATCCCATTACCCCTTGTCCTATCATTTTTTGCCACTGAGAAGAGCCTGGCTCCATCCTCATGGCACTCACCCTTTATATATTTATAAACATTAATGAGGCCCCCCCCCTTCGTCTCCTCTTCTCCAAACTAAAGAGACCCAGCTCCCTCAGCCTTTCTTCATAAGGGAGGTGCTCCACTCCTTTAATCATCTTCGTTGCCCTACGCTGGACCCTCTCCAGCAGTTCCCTGTCCTTCTTGAACTGAGGGGCCCAGAACTGGACACAATATTCCAGATGTGGTCTCACCAGGGCGGAGTAGAGGGGAAGGAGGACCTCTCTCGATCTACTAGCCACCCCCCTTCTAATACACCCCAGGATGCCATTGGCCTTCCTGGCCACAAGGGCTCATGGTCATCCTGTTGTCCACCAGGACCCCCAGGTCCCTTTCCCCTACACTGCTCTCTAATATGTAATTTCCCAATCTATACTGGAACCTGGGGTTGTTCCTGCCCAGATGCAGGACTCTACACTTTACCTTGTTAAATTTCATCAGGTTATTCCCTGCCCAACTCTCCAGCCTGTCCAGGTCCCGCTGGATGGCAGCACAGCCTTCTGGCGTGTCAGCCACCCCTACCAGCTTAGTGTCATCAGCAAACTTGCTGATAGTACACTCTATTCCCTCGTCTAAATCGTTAATGAATATATTGAATAATATTGGCCCCAGTACTGATCCCTGAGGCACTCCACTAGATACTGGCCTCCAACTAGACTCCACACCATTGACTACCACTCTCTGGCTTCTCTCCTTAAGCCAGTTTGCAACCCACCTCACTACTCTATTGTCTACACCACACCTCCTCAACTTAGCTGTGAGGATGCTGTGGGAGACTGTGTCAAAGGCTTTACTGAAGTCAAGGTAGACCACATCCATCTGCCATCTGCCATCATCCATCCACCTTGTTACATTCTCATAAAAGGCTATGAGGTTGGTCAAGCACGACTTACCCTTGGTAAAGCCATGCTGACTGCCCCTAATAACCCTCTTATCCTTGATATGCCTTGAGATGGCACCAAGGATAAGCTGTTCCATTACTTTCCCAGGGACAGAGGTGAGGCTGACCGGTCTATAATTACCCGGGTCCTCCTTCTTGCCCTTTTTGAAGACTGGAGTGACATTTGCTTTCCTCCAATCCTCGGGCACCTCCCCCGTTTCCCAAGACTTGGCAAAGATGACGGAGAGCGGTCCAGCAATGACTTCAGCCAGCTCCCTCAGCACCCGCGGATGCATCCCATCTGGACCCATGGATTTATGGATGTCCAGACTATTTAATTGCTCCCTAACCCAGTCCTCATCGACTAAAGCAAACTCCTTCATTGACCTGGCTTCATCCGGGGTCTCAGGGGTACAGGGCTCCCCAGGACAGCCTCCGGCAGAGTAGACAGAGACAAAGAAGGCATTCAGGAATTCTGCCTTCTCTGTATCTTCTGCCACCAGGGCACCCACCCCGCTCATCAGTGGGCCTACATTGCCTCTGGTATTAGTTTTATCTGCTATGTATTTGAAAAAGTTCTTTTTGCTGTCCTTGACCCCTCTCGCCAGCTGTAATTCTAAGGAGGCCTTGGCTATCCTAGCTGCCTTCCTACATCCTCTAACAGCAGCCTTATATTCTTCCCAAGTGGCCAGCCCCTGCTTCCACGACCTCTAAACTCTCCTTTTCTGCTTGAGCATACCCAACAGATCCCTATTCAACCACGCAGGCCTCCTGGCTCCCTTCCTTGACTTTCTTCGTGTGGGGATGCTCTGATCCTGAGCGTGGAAGAAGCAATCTCTGAATGCAATCCAGCTATCTTGGGTCCCTTTTCCTTCAAGCAGTCTTGCCCATGGGATTTCCCCCAGCAATTGCTTGAAAAGGCCAAAGTTAGCCCTGCTAAAGTCCAGGGTTGCAATTCTACTTGCTATTCTGTTCCTGCCACCCAAGATGCTGAACTCCACCATCTCGTGGTCACTGCAACCCAGGCAGCCCTCAACCTTTACTGCTTCGACCAGACCCTCCTTGTTAGTGAGGATGAGATCCAGCAGCGCTCCTCTCCTAGTCGGCTCCTCCACCATCTGCATGAGGAAGTTATCATCAATGCACTGGAGGAACCTCCTGGACTGTGGCTGGCTGGCTGAATGGTCCTTCCAGCAAACATCAGGGAAGTTAAAATCACCCACAACAACCAGGGCCTGTGACTGTGAGGCCACTCTCAGCTGCCCATAGAAGGCCTCATCAACTTCCTCAGCCTGATCTGGTGGCCTGTAACAGACGCCCACAACAGTGTCACCCCTGCCAGCCTGCCCCTTGATCCTGACCCATACACTCTCAACTCGCTCCTCATCCACTCCTGGGCAGAATTTAGTACATTGTAGTTGCTCTCTCACATGGAGAGCAACTCCACCACCACGCCTGGCTGGCCTGTCTTTCCTGAAAAGGGCATAGCCATCCATGACCACATTCCAGTCATGTGAACTGTCCCACCATGTTTCCGTAATTGCCACCAGATCATAATCTCCCGACCGAACATAGGATTCTAACTCCTCCTGCTTATTCCCCATGCTGCGCGCATTGGTGTACAGGCATTTCAGGGAGCAAGCAGAGCACACCAGTTTCTCCCTAGGGGCATAGGAGGCCACCCAGTCCTCATCAGTTTTAGAATGCTGCCCCACTGGGACAAGCCCAGCTACAACCCCATCCCCCTTCAAGCCTAGTTTAAAGCTTTCCAAATGAGCCCAGCTAATTCCTGCCCCAGCATCCTTTTGCCCCTGCGAGATAAACCTTTCCCACTTGACACTGTCTGGACTGGTGACTTATAAAACCAACCATTATCAAAAAATCCAAAGCCCTGTCTGTAGCACCAGTCTTGGAGCCAACCATTAAGAGACTGAATTTTCTTATTCCATCCCACATCATCCCTTGAAGATGGAAGGAGTGAAGAGAAGATCACTTGAGCCCCTGCGTCTTTCACCATCCTTCCCAAGACCTTGAAATTGTTCTTCATTCCCCTCAGACTACGGGAAGCAGCTTCCTCCCCATCTGTCTGGAAGAACAGCAGCAGCTAGTAGTCTGTCGGGTGCACCAGTTTGGGGAGCTCTCTAGCAATATCCTTCATCCGGGCTCCAGGTAGACTACAAACTTCCCTAAGGTGAGGGTCAACCCTGCATATTGTGCCCTCTGTTCCTTTCAGAAGGGAACTTCCTATTACAATCACCCTTCTTTCTTTCTTATCAGAGGCAGTCTTAAGTTGTGAAGTCAACCGCCTCTTCCTATGTGATCTTGTAGGCAGGCTTGGTACCACCTCCTCACCTACCTCTTCTTCAAGATCCAGGGCCTCAAACCTATTACGGAGGGGCACCTGGGGAGACAAAGCAGGCAGGGAGGGGGGCTGCCCGCGACGCCGAACCGGAATACACTTCCAACCCTCGTCGTCTTTTGGGTCCCCTACCTCTGCCCGACAGCAACAAGGGCGGGGCCGTCTCAGGACTTCCGCCTCTGTCCGAGAGGGCAGGAGGTCCATCTCCTTTTGGGGGGTACCTCCCTGGGACCTTTCCAACTGGCCCGTCAGGGTGTTACTCCACCAGTCGATCTCCCTTTCGCACTCCCTGATGATCCTCAGCATCTCAACCTCCTCCTTAAGTTTCACAACCATGTCAAGCAGATCTTGCACCTGCTCACACCTCACACAGGTGGAGTGCTGGCCTCCCTCCCCCGGCAGCAGCAGGCTCCGGCACTCCCTGCAGCCGGAGACCTGAACAGCCACCGTTCGGGACAGAACCTCCTCAGTCTGCACAGCCACAGTCTGTTTGAGACAAGCTCTCCTCCTGGAGGCGACCATGGCCGTCAGCAGTCTGGGATGCTGGCAATAAGTTAGAGGGGCTGACAAGCGACAAGTGCTCTCTGCACCCTGCTGCACAAGCTACCACCCCCGCTGCTGCAGCACAGTGTGGGTGGGACTCACCCGCTACACAAGCTGGTTGCTCCTCCCTGCACCTGGTGGGCAGCGACTAGTGGCTGCCCTCCCAAAGGATTTTTCAAGGCAAGGGGAGGGGGTGTGGTCCCCATCACCGTGGGAACGCCCCCCGCCACGTCAGCCGCTCTCTCGCAATGGCTGCCAGGGCTGCAGGGATCGGGACTCGCCGGGAATCACGCTGTCCCTGTACGTTTCCCTCTGAGCTTCCTAATCTCGGCTGAACCTCGTGGTCAGCTGAACCCCGCCGGCTCCGGCTCTCACGGGGCTGGCTCCGATCAGCTGACTGGATCGAAGCTCACCTCAGCTAGATGGATAGAATCCCTTTTCAGGTACTTTACATTGCAGAAGTGGTAAAGGTGGTCAAAATCCATATCTCGTGTTTTGATTTACATTACTTTTTAATTGTGGTAAACAACAAAATAAATAAAACAATGAAATAAATAATATCTCAAGTATCAGTTCAACATCACTTTAAAATCAATTGTTACCCATATCAGTTTTCTGTAACATCTAGTAGCCAAATATTTCAATCATAAAGTATCCAACTAAGTATTTCTAATTTATTAGACTGAGAGGTCAGCTGCCAAGGAGAAAGACTGTATGGCACATTTACAGGACTGCGGACTATATCCCAGAAGTAACCAACCAAAAGATACTTAGGGGCCATGGCACAAAACAGTCTGAGCAACAGCTTCCCAGATGATGCAGTGTTATCAAAAAAAAAGATCCAAAGTGCTCCCTGAACATGAAAATACAGATATAAATAACGTTTTAGTAAAGCAGCAGTGCTACCTCCATAAACCACATGGGGGAGGCTTGTCTGCATTCTGAAATGTTATTCCTGCCTCTCTTCTGCAGACATCAAAAACAGGCAGTGAAAGAAAGTCAGAATGTAAGACAAAAGCTATAACAATAACATGCAGACCAGGAAACAATAAGCAAGACAAGTAGACTATCAGGAGCAAAAATCAAATTACATCTTCTAGAACTGCCCAGTTTTTAAAAGATCCTCTTGTCCACAGAAAAAGTATCTTCAGAGGATAAGCAGTCAAGTCCATTAACAAAACCTAGGTTTCTTTGCAATTTCTATCTAGGAAAGTAGTTGCATACTTTGGAAACCAAAACCAGTGATTAGTACTCTGCTGGATAACACTAACTGTGCCTCTATTTTTAACGTAACTGTCAGGGCTGATGCTACTACTATTGCTTTTAGCCATATGCTGCATTGCAGACACTGAGCCTACATTGCAAGCATGAATTATTCTTACTTTAAGTAAGCCTACTGAAATCCTCCCGTAAAATCTGACAGTGTTTCTAGCTGTTTAACAACTCATGATGAATTGATAATCCCAGCTCAGTAGCTAGCATGGATTAATAGAACGCTTCTATTCTAAAACAGGATGGGTATCTTCTCAACTGAGGTAAGATCCAACACTACCTCTCTACCAACCTTTACAAGCTTCAGCATTCAGCATCTTCTTGTAATTGTAATTATGATGACAACCAGAAGTCAGTTCTAAGAAAACATTTAATTATAAGCTGCACAATGATCAATCCTCAAATACGAAATAAAATTCTTAAATAGTATGCATATTATAATTTAATAAAAAGTAGAAGTAATATCTAAGACACATATTAAAACAGCAAGGAATATCTGTGAAATTAATAAAAAGTGAAGCGTCTGATGTTCTCTGCATTTGTTGCCATAAGGGTTTTCAATCAAACACTTCTGTCTTGAAGTGTACTTACAGAGTAAAAATGTTCCAGTGATAGAGAGAGATATTCTGTTTGAAATGCAAGCACATGCTTCTAAGTAGAATATCAAAACCGAGTTTTTCCCCAATTGAAACCTACAAGTCATCCTCAGCAGCTGTGTTAGAAAATCCAGTGATATCAGCATTTGCAAAACCTCTAAGAACTGCTTGGAATTATGCAGCTGTTGCAACAGGTTATGTCAAATAAATGAAAGCTAATAGGAAATAACTCCGGTGCAAGTATATATGTGCTCCAAGCACTAAGCCTGTACTGCAGCAGAAGACAGCTGTGCACCCCATCCTCTGAGATGTCCTGTTCCCCAAAAGGCACTCAGGTGCTGACAGGAATTACAGCTACTCACCACCTTTTCTTATTTGTACTAATATCAGCAACATGCAGGAAAAGGAACCAAATCAGTCGTGCCACTTCTTTCATTCCTTCTAGAGCGTTAGATCTTTTATTATTTATGATGGAAACAACAATTCAATCACCTGCAAGCTTTAGCATGTTATCATTTGCTACCCCAGAAGAATTTACATAAAACTTCAATCTCTATTACATATGAAAAATAAGGATGAGAAAACTGTATTAAATCTTATCTATCCAGTCCTGAGTGCCACAACATACGGATGCATCAATGGACAGCAAATAAACTTAAACCTATTTCAAAGTAATAAAAAAATTTCACCTTGCACCAGTGCAGATCCAGCTCAAGCATAAAGAACAAAAGCTTTCATCCATGTACAGTATTTTCTGTTTGCTTTTGTCATTAACAGAGTACAGCATAGAAGTTCCCTATGATAGCAATTCTATTCTTCACAGTTTATTAAATGTATTTTATATCTTAACGAATTCAAACTAAAAAACTGCCCTTGAACCTTTGGGAAATGGAAGAGAATTAGAAGAATGGGACAGAACCTCACCTCCTTCTGTGCAAGCAACAAGTTGCATATCCAGGTAAAACCTTCTGTCTGGGGCATAACCAGCCTTAAGATTTTTTTTTTCAGGTAAAAAAATATAGTACGGTCAAAGTAATTTATTTTTTTTTTTTTTTTCCCGGTCATGTTGTATATTTGGACATCAAACTTAATCGACATGTGACACTGGGATCCAGCACAATAAAGGCTAAAATATTACTGATGAGATTCTTGGGGTTTGTGAAATCACAAGCAATTGAAGAGAAACTATGATCAATCTGTTTCACAACACACATTATCATCCACAGATGACATAAAAACATTCATCCTGAAGCACATTTCTCATTTTAAGAAACAAAGGCGAGTTTAATCTTAAAACTATAAATTACTGCAGCCAACTGCAATGCCTACATACAGACTTCTGTTGCTTAGTCTTTTTAAACATCTGAAGCAGCATTTCTGGATAAGGACTCATCTAAGCCAAACTCTGAATCTAGCCAGTATTTCATATTCTCCATGAAAGAGGAGTTTTCTGTCTGGAAGGCTGAAGCGGATGAGACATGCTTTGAAGCCCTGCATAAAAGCCGAGCTCCTGCAGACTGGCTCCTTGCTAAGCCTCTTAACTTCTCAGTTTATCCACCCGCCTGCTTGAGAGCATTTTACAGGAGTGAAGCTATACAGAGCATCTTCGGCCAGCATGTCAGTCAACACCATCCCATCAATTTCAGTAGGGTTATACCCATCTGCACCAGCGAGCAAGTTTACACATCACATCTCTGCTCACTGGGCTGCACGCTGACATGTCTCAACATCTCCAAGTACTACCAAGAAAATACAGAAGAAGCTCCGTCACACCGTTAAGACTGTTATGTGGCCTTGTTGCTTTGAATGAATCTAACGAAGTAAAATAGCTGGCAAGATTAAAAAACAAAGGGAGAATGAACTGACCCTACAATAGATACAGAACTGCTGTAAACAAAATGAAGCAGAAAGGTTTCAAACAAAAGATGACTAAACAAGAGCAAAAAGAAAGAAGTGATCCAGGTCAGGCCACAAAGGGGAAAAAAACCCAAACAAATCAACCAACCCACACAAACAAATATTACCTCAACACCAGAACTGCTCATGGAAAACAGGAACAATTCCAAAACCTCATAGGAGGTTACATTTAACTTTCATCCTCCTTAAAGCTAGCATGCTTAATCCACAGAAATAGGGCTTGTAATAAGCCTAGCTCATTATGAACTAGATATAAGCTTTACCTACTTTGTGGTAGACCAGAGGAATGTTGAGAAGCTTTTCCAGGTTCTCACAGTGGTTCACAGAAGAACCACCTTCTGGAACCACCAGTGGCTCATACCCTTAAAGATTTATGCCAAGATGAAATCTTAGTTCCACCATGAAATACTTAAAGCAGACATTTTCACCAGAAAAGAAACAAGTTTGTGCTCACAACAAGGTGAAAAGTAAACTAGCATCCCTCGAGTGACTCTCCGCCCTGAAAGACCAAGTAGTCATTGTATTATTTCACCACCTAGGATTGCTTTGCCAGGAGCCTCTCACAAGACTGTGAGCCCTGTTAAGAGCTATTCTAATGCTGGCGTATTTCAGACATCAAAGGAATACTTTTATGAAAACCAGGATAAAATGTAATAAGGAAAACTTACATGAGCAGGAATAAATGAGCACTGATGTAGAAATCTTAAGAAGAGAATGGGAATTAGTTAAAAGTCAGAAAAACAGCCTGGCAAAATTTTACACCTTTTGGCTCATAGCCCTTCTCTCTGTGTGCACTTATTCAGATATGCTGACTTTGCAGCCAAAAATCAATTCTTACTGCTTTTTTATTTGTATGAGCACTATAAGTGCCTAAAGAGTTACGAGACTCTAAACTGGATTAATTTTTGGCTGATGTACCATGGTAAAAATTACGAAGTGAATTCTATCTATAAGCATTTTCAGAAATCCCAGCTTGGCACATTATAAGAGTTTTTAAATGTTTAGTCAAAAACCATTTAACTACATCAGTGTTACCATTGACTCAGTGCAAACATAAAAGGCACGACCAGATTTCAAAATCCCTCTAAAATGCCCTTTCAAAGGGTATGGGTAAAGGACAAAAATGCTGTTCAACTTACAAGTACAAAGTTTGAAGCTTTAGTACCAGAGAAGAACGCCTTTCTTACTGAGTCACTTTCAAAATTGGAATAAAATTATGTGTATGTCTTCATACATATACACTTACTGATAGAGTAGACTGCAAAAGAAATCCTAAGAAAGTCAGATTACAGAAAGCTTCTTGTATTTTAAAACGGATTAGATTCTTACAAAAAATCACATATCTGGTTCCAAAACTGAGAAATAAATAAATACCGTGAAGCTAATTTTGACAAAGTCAGGGTAAGACATGACATTTGCTTATTACTTATTATTTGTAAAGGTATAGGTGATTAAAAGGAAATATTTAGAAATATGAGAGTTAATCAAGTCTAACTGGATAACTATTTAAAACAATTTTAGCACAGAATTGCTGCAGTAGAAACATCAGTCCCACGAGTCCATTCCCTCCTTGAACATACTGTTCCTACAACGGGCTTTGTATGTGGCATATAATTTCTCAGAAACTTTCTATAGAGCCCAAGAAATTCATTAACCCATCACCTCATGTAGAACATATGGATCAAAGCAACTCATTGTCAACATAACTCTGTGATATATGTCATTTGCTGTGACTTCTGCACAGAGATTGAACTGATAACCAGAGAGTGACTTTAATTTGAAACACTAACTTTGCCTTTCTAATGTCTTTATTGCCTATTACATTTAAATAATACCTTGAAAGGTAAAAATAGGTCACACGCTCCTCTGGCTTCTTTCTACACACACATTACAGACTCGATTCAGTTGCCCACACCTACATGCACTGGCCCATCTGAGAGGCCCTTAGGAGGCCAAGGTATCATCAGAGAACAGCAGATAAGGTACAGGACCTCTGTCCATCCTGAGTGGAAGCTGGAGGTCAGCTAGGGTAACTGAGACCACCCCAAAAGGCACTAGATGCTTGTGTGGGGTAATCTAAATGGAGCTTCTACACTGGGATTCAGCCCCAGACTGGGATGCCCTACACCAGACCTATACCTACACCTACTTCAGGTGACCAGATTGGAGTTGAGTGCCAAGCTCCCATTACCATCAATTGTCTCAGAGAGCTACTGACTTCATCCTAAGGCAAATACATACACCTCATCACCTGAGGTGCTCCCCAGGTTCCTCTGACTGTGTGGTCAAAACTCCCATTGAGCACCAAGCATGGACACTCAGCTCACACTACAGACACCTGAACTTGGGTGTCGGAATCGTGAGCCAAATTCCACCCCAAAGCTAGGTGGAAAGATTCCAAACACAGGAACCTTAGTTTGGCCCACCTAACTTCAGGCAAATGACCTCAACTGAATATTGCTAGGACAATAACCACTGTAGAATCTTTTGTAAGTGCAAAGAGACAGATGCCTTCAGAGACTGAATCAGTTAAATGCCTGATTTTGGATAGGACTAATCCACAGCTACCTATATCCTCCAAAGCATACAGGAACATGCTCAATCTGTCTTAATGATGGCTGTAGATAGTTTATACAAGCATATGCTCATAATGTCATCATCTTTATTTCCTTCTCTTGTCATCTTCCTATATTCATTTGCTGCTTCTCTCCTAGCAAGTTATGAACCTTAAGATAATATCCTACCTTAATCACTTTCTTCAACAACACTTTGTACAATCTTAATAGGACTCTAGATGGTAAAAAAGTAAAACTAAAGCCGGCTGATATTTACTTAGAACAAAAATTCAGCACACCCAGATATAACTCTACAAGTTCACTGGCACCAAACTGCAATCAAACCAATCCCAGTACTTGAGACTACTAAGAGCCCAACAAAGCAGTGCTAGCAGTCAAGTTACAGCTCTTCTTGGTCTGTCCTATAATTAGCAAAGTCCTGATACTACGTTAGATGGGGACAAATAAGTCTTTAAAAATGTATAGCACCATGATAATTTTGGCTTTAAAAAAAAACAAGAATAAAAACACTGTCTTTCAAATCTCAATAGAGATACCAATAGTAAAGCTAGCATCAAAGCTTTCTTGCCAAGAGGTCTGCTATTTTAAGCAAAGCATGAAAAATGCCAGGTTTAAAAACAAAAGTTATGCAGGGGAAGAAAGGGATTAAAAAAAAGCAGAACACTTTAAAAAATGCATGATCAGAAAAAAAAAAAAAATCAAACAATTGTTAGCAATTATGTAGTGGAGGAAGACACACACATAGGAAAAACATGCATGTCTGCCATTTGTAAAGCTTGCTAAATTCTGAAAAACAACACACACAAGCTGCCACACCAAAAATTCCAACTTACTAGTAAAGAAATTCAAATAATAAGGTTACCTTGTTCCAATCTAAAGCACAGGGAACGTTTTGCAGCCTCTATCTCAGGACTTGGATTATCCAGCACACGCCTGCACCACTGCAGAGGACTCAGTGATTTCTCTTGAGGAGTGAGAGTCTTGGTAGGCAAGATGTACAACCTTAACCAAAAACCACACAAATATCAGTAAGATATGCAATACTTCAAAGTTTATTTCTATACTCTCAATTTCCTGACCACTAAAAATGTAGAACAGTGCAAAGCCTTGCAATATGATATTCTAATAACAAAAGATATTCCAAAGTAGAAGAGTTTACATTAGCTTTCTTCTTCCCTCCTCAGAAAAGTAGGTGGCAAAATATGAACTCTACAGGTCTGGCACATAAAAACAAAGTTGAAGTAGATTTCTCATAAAAAGCTTCCATCTCATCATTACTACTGTCTCAATTTCAGCACTCCCCAAAGTTCAAGTTCATTAAGTGCTGTACACACACCAAAGATGCTGTCGGTTTTCCCCCTTATGTTTACCTGTACCAGAGATTAGATAATTTTGGTATTTGTTTTTACATGTAAATCACAATTTCAATGTTATCTGTTTCACTCCTTTGCCTATAACAATTTAATCAGCTTGTGAGATTGCTGATCATAATTCATTTTCCATACACAGTCTCTTCTCCCAGATGAACCAAATGTCGTACAAGTCAGATTTGTAAAGATTAGACAACATTTCCTGGGAAACAATGAAGATCCAATTTAGATATTCAATTCTAGCAGAGAAAAAAAAATAGGCAAGAAATGCTAGTGTATATGCATTATTCTCAGACAACAGTAAGCAACTAAACAGATGGTCAAGCACATAAGGAAGCCAGGTATCAAAGCTGGTTTCATGGGAAAATTCTTAAAGCTGGGATCTATGTTGCTGCTGTTGCCCTTACAGATTAGTGGACACAAGCAGACGCTGGTTCACCTGGGAGGACACAGATCTCCCAGGAAGGGAACTATTTTTGGCCACCGGAGATGGCTCACAGCTCCCTGACCTGACCGCTTCTGATGGATGGGGCTGCAGGCAGCCACAGGAAGATTCTCAAGCACCAGCAAAATGCTCCATGGGCTGCAAAGAAATCTGGAGCCCACACAGGGGTGCAAAAGGCAAGACCAGAAAAAAAAAATCAAAACTAAAAAAAAAAGGATTGAGCTCCTCAGGGGACCAGGTAACAGCTTCTCACATTCAAGGTGTTGACTCACCAGCTACCCAAGTCCCCTGAGAGGAGTGGTATCCCAATGTCTGCTCCATGCTTCTTATTACCCCCATTAAATCAATCAGCACTCTATCCAGCTCACAAGAAGTAAATATCTTCATGGCAACTGCCATCTCTCATGGCAATCCCAGCAGACATCAACTATTGAATTTCTCTGAGGAGGGGACTCATTTCCCCTGACTGCCTGCGGTGCCTGGCTACACATTAAAAAATGATACTGAGAAAAACCAAAAGGAAAAAAAAAAAAAAAGAAGAGAAAATCTTTCAGCTTTCCTGCTAACCTGCAGAAGCTGAATATGTGACTGATCATTCTCAGTGATCAGACATTTGTGTAAAAAGCTGAACAGCCAAAAGAGGTCTGACTTGTCTGCAATGATGCTAATTCTACTTTTTTTTTTTGTAACTACAGATAAAGAACAAAAAAAAAAAAAAAAAAAGCAAAGGTATTTAAGGCCTAAAATTACTAATCAACAACTAAGATACGGACTGGTCTTTGACTTTCCAGATAGCAGTCTGCTTTAAAGACTGACATTACAAGAAAATCCCCAAGCAGCTGGCATCACACAGCTGACCTTTCATGGACAAGGATGGAGATTCAGCCTTGAACCAAAGACATTCAACAGCTAAAACAACTCACTCTTAGTGGAATAAATTTGTTAACAAATCACTGTCACGAAATTCTTCTGTGGACGCATATCTGTGTGACATGAAAGCAAGTTTTGGCCCCCAAGAAGCATTTAGGATTGCTTCCAGGGCACGAATCAAATAGGAAACTATACTGAGGCACTCAAAAAAATGCTTTGTATTGCCCCAAAATATAAACACAGAAAACATTTTGTTTAAGAGGATGGGATCAAACAAATTCGATATTCCTTATTGTGATGGATAATTAGGGGTCAAGATCGAGGCAAAATTTGAGTCAAGTCAGTATCAACAACCCCAGAACAGCCCCACGCAGGCTAGTGCTGCACATAATGAAACAACACTGGCAAAGATTTCCATACAATTTCTTGATGATTCTCAAAAGAAATTTTGCAAAACTGCAGCATGGTATTATTTATATCATGAAGCACATACAACCAGCATTCGCTAAATATTTATTATACTTATTTATTATATATATTTATTTATATTTATGTCATTTTAAAAATCCTTTGTCTGCTACCAAAATAAGGATGTTTAGATGCACCTCAGCTGCATTATACTGTATTTTATCCTCAGCTGATGTAAACTTCAGCTCAGTCTAAAAATTAACCACATAAAAAAACTACACTGAAGCCTTGACAGATATTTAAATCAGTTATTTAAATATACATACTACATATTCGACTACTGACACTTTAAAACAACTAAACATCAATTATGTTTAACGTGGTTACACACTCAGTGATTCAGACAGTATTCCAGCTGTGTTTGGACAGTCTCTACGATGTTCTTCCACGTTGCTGAGACAAGTTTTGAGGCACCAGGCTCACTTATTTATTTATATCCTCAGTCTATAATTTCCCCTTCTATCTCTTTCTAAGTGAGCATAATCATCCCTCTAGGTCGATTTTATTTTCCGCTTTATTCGCCTGCTATTCATTTCTGCTTTATTCAATTTACCAGCACCCAGCCGTGCCTTTCGGAGCTACATGGGCGCTTAAGATACACAACCAACCATTTAGATCAATGTCTAAAAGACAAAAGCCCTCCCAAATCCCTGAAGATGGGAGACAATTGGGCAGAGATTTTAGGATGGGGAGGCAGCGCTACTTAGAGAAAGGCTTTCCCGGAACAATTCCGCTATTTTTAATTCCTTATGTAAACAGGAGGCTGAAACTAGGCTGAGACCTGAAATTGAAGAGAGACGATCTTCCTCAAAGAGGAAAACGAGCACAAATCCCCCGCCGAGGGGGGTAAAGCCCCCACCTGAGCCCCAACGCGGACAGCCCCCTTTGGTCGGTGGGGTTAACGGCACTGATGCCAGGTTTTAGGAAAAAAAAAAAAAAAAAAAAAAAAAAAAGCCAGATTTCAGATTTAAGTTTAAGCAGAACGAGATCAAGTGGATTTGGGGGCTAATGCTAATCAGAGCCTGCAGAGCATCAACGGGGTGAGCGCTGCAGGAGGCAGCGGCCGCCGCCGCCAGCCCGACCGGGAACTGGGGGGCAGAAGGACACCTGGGCCCGCGGGGCGCAGCGGGGGCAGGGCAGGGCCGAGTCGCATGTACCATGTATCCTCGTCCTGTCCGCAGCAGCCGTCCTCCAGATCCAGCACCGCCACCTCGTCCAGCACCGTGGCCGCCGCCCCCGGACTGCCGCCTCCGCCGGCTTCTTGTCCCCCGCCGCCGGCCGCCGGCGGGCCGGGCGAGGGCTTGAAATAGGCGAGGGGCTCCGGCGGGCCCAGCGCGGCGGCGCACAGCAGGGTGGGCACCGGGCTGGGCATGCACGGCACGGCCCCGCCGCCCGCCACGGAGGGTGGGCTGGCGGGGCGCAACCCGCCGGTGGCCGGCGGCGGGGCCAGCAGCAGGTGCGGGCTGGGCGGGCCGGCGGCTACCGCGGCGGCGGCGGCGCGGCTCCGGAGCTGCTCGTTCTGCTTCTCCAGCTTCCGCACCAGCTCCTGCAGCTTCTTCACCTCCAGCTCGGCGCTCACGGAGGGGCCGGCGCCGCTCCCTTTTACCTCCGCCATCATCGCCGGTTTCAGCAAGGCAGCCTCCATCCTGCCCGCCGACCCGCCGCCGCCGGCACCTGCTCCGCCGCGCCGCCGGAGGGCAGCGCCCGGGAGGCGGGAGCGCTGGGGAGCGCTGCTCGCCGCGCTGGGGCCCCGGCCCGGCCGTGCGCTGCGCTGCCCGCCCCCGCTCCGCCGCCGCGCTCAGCGCCTCCCGTCAGCGGCGGCGAGGACGCGGGTGGGATCCCCTCCCACTCCGGCAGCCGGAGCGCCGCGCACACGCAGACGGCGGGAACAAAGAGCCGCCCGACTCTCCCGCCATCCGCCCAGGGGAAGGGGCGGCAGGGGCCGCCTCGGAGGGGATCTCCGCGGGTAACCCTGGGGGCAGCGGGGCCCCCTCAGCGCGGGTCTTTAAACAAAGGTGCCTGCCCCGCACCCCACTCGCGGGTTGGATCTGGCCCAGGACGCCGCTCCCCTCGTGAGCCGTGTAATTAGAGCTTGGTGGTGTCAGGGTTGTAATTATGCAGATTGAAAGTGTGATGGGAATGGAAATCACAAATAGGGGCTTTGTTGGGCTCGAAGGGAACGAATTCAGCCAAAAGCAGGCGCTTGTGGGTTTGAAACGTGCTGATTCTAGGAGTTTTGATTCACCACGAAGGAAAGCAATGTATTTTTGAAGATGCATTGCTGGTGAAGCGAGAAGACTGAACCAGGCATAGTAGAAAACTGCGTAACTACATAATTCTTTATGTATAGGAGAAACCCGAAGATGAAAGATGCCCTCATATTGAAATTATTTCCTTTAACACAGTCCAGATACATAGATTAGTTTTTAATGTTCAAGTCTTCGCTTTAGAGATTAATAACATTTGTGCATGGTGGGGTTTTTAGATTGTCCTTCATTGACCATTATTGAATGAAGCCATTGCTTGCCTCTCTTCTTCCCACCTGGCAGATGAGCAGAGATTCAGTAATGCCCAAGGCAGCTCAGCCATCACACTGCCATGGTCAGGTTCATTTCTCCCAGCTACAATTACAGGGGCCAACCTCCTATCTTGCCAACCTGCAGTCTCCTAAAGTTTTGACATGAAATAGGGAACGAATCTCCAGGAAATGTGTGAGTTACTCAGCCACCCACTAATAACAGCTGTCAGTTGGTCACTATCAAGTTCTTGAACATCAGCTTTGGGCAGAGTAGTAGCAATAACAGACACCAGTGCCTTCACCTTTCTTCATCGCCATCTCAGCTTTCTTATGTAAGGAGAGACAGACACTAATTCTCTGTTCAGAGCATAAGCCAACTTTGAAATCATCCAGCCTGTCACGGTTTTCCTTCTTTTGTTTATAGTCTGGAAACTTCCTTCTGCACATGCAGAGGACAATGGCACTGTTGTTTGACAGTCTTTTAAGCACTCTCACAGTGCAAATAATAACAACTGGTGCTACAAGAATGGCTGGAAAGGAACACACATCACAGCACAAAGCATTGACTTCCAGATAACATAACTTCTAACACTGCAGAGAATAAACATAGCCCCCAGTGTACTAGATTGCAACCAGATAGTGCTTAATCCAAAACTTTTGTTTGGTCTCTTCTGTCTCTTTGGAAGAAAGAAGTGGGAAAATGCTGAGAGTGTAAAAACTGTCTGGCCCCAATTCTGCCACATGTCAACCAGAGTGAGTAACATAATCCAGTTTTCACTACTACAGAAAGCTGTAATCTTTATTTTTGTAAGTGAAAGAAGAATTTGATTTCTATATGTTTAGCCCTGAGCAAAAGGCATATATCTCATGTGGCTACCACTAATAATGGTACTAGCTTTAATTCTTAGAAATGTGTAAAAAAATCTAATGCAGACACCAGTTTGGAGGTACATCAGGAGCCACATTTGGAGACACACTACAGCACATAGCATCATGGCATGGGATTTTAATAGTCACCATGGAAATGCTTGTCCTCACTTATGAGTAAAAGCATTTGCAAATTTTCAACTGCCTTCTACTGTTTGTGCTGCCCACACAAACGTTGCATGCAGACACTTGTTTGGGCTGAGTTCCTGAGGAGAAAAAGCTTAGGATTGAGCATAGTGCCTTAGCATTGGTACGAGAGCTTTTTCCAGACAGTTCAGATCAATTGGTCACAGCCAGGATCAGGCTCGTTACATCTCATCCCAAAAATAACAGTTCAGAAAGTTGGCTCTTCCTTGGGTGGTACTGCTTTGAGCCTGATTGCCATCCAGCAGTATGGCAGAAAACAGCTTAAATTTGTGCATATTCAACCACCATGCTCACGGTCGGTGTGAGAGACCTTTTTCCAGGCATTTCCTGGATGGGTTGATCTAGTAAACGGTAAAACTCCATTTTACTGTGTTGCATTTGTTGCTGTTTTAAAGGTCCATGTAATTTCACTAGCAATGTAGCTTCACGTAGAAATGCTGTCAGATACAATGTATGTTCTCGAACACACTATCTCATGGTCTTCATGCTGACCTGCTATTCTTCTGCAAAGACAGTTTGAACATCTTAGTCACTAAGATATTAGACCTAGTTGTTTGGTTTTTAAGCACAAATTATTCTCCTTCCAATATTGATATTAGTAATAAATTGTTAATGAGCTCTGTTCAGTATACCAACACTAGCTGAGGGGTTTGGTCAACCCAGAAATTCAGAAGTTCTTTACAAACCATAATAAAGACTTCATGGTTCCATTCCTTTTGTTTCTAAAGCCAATGATAAAATGTGTTAAATACCAACCCCAAACATCCTAACCTGCCCATGAAACCTGTTATCCCTGGACCTGAGAAATTATATGCCCTAAATCAGCAGAGATCTACCCTAGGATGCTACTTATATGGTATCCTGTAGTAGAAATTTCTACATCAGTAGAGTTACTAATAAACTTCCAGTGCAGAGAACAAAGAAGCAGAAAGTCTACAAATCCCATCTGCTCTTCTCTGTTAATAAGCCTATTGCTTTATGCTGCAATAGCTGCAGGCTGGACCTGCCTTTCAGGCAAGCCAGTAAAGAATTAATTGCAGTAATCCAGTCTGGACTCTGCAAAAGATGTGTTACAATAAGGTCAGAGCATGAACAGTAAACTGCAAGTCTGGTGAGATTATTTTAAAGGGCAGTTTCAGCCTGAAAAATTACTGTGAAAGTAGTTTTGTAAAAACAGAGACACTACCATGCCAGCAGAAGTCCATCTAATCCAGTATTCTGTCTTTAACAAAGGCTGGTAGTAGCTTCATAAGGAAAATACCTCAGAAACAAGAAAAATATTGAGGGATTTTCTCCAGCTTTAAGAAGTTGCCAAATTGAGACATCTGGACCATTTATTTTTGATAGTCACCAATGTGTAATAATATTACATTTGCTGAGCCCCATTTTTAAACCATTTAAACATTAGGACTCTACAACACCCTGCGGCAATTAGCACTGCAATTTAATTATGTATTGTAAGAAAAACTACTGCCTATTATCTATTTTAAATCTGCTGCCTAGTAATTTAATTGGGTGTCCCTTAGTTCTGGTTTTCTGAGAAAGACAGAATGATTAATCATTCTCTATTCAGCTTCTCTTTGTCATTCATGACTTTATAAAACTCAGTTACTTCTCTTCCAAGCTGACAAGCCCTAATTTATATAGCCTTGTCCCCACAGAAGTCAAGTTGAACCTCCCATTGTTTTCTGTCTTCATAATGAAAACTGAATTTTCTAACCCGTTGTTTCCTTTCCATTAATTTTCTGTGTTTTCTTATGTCACGATAGCTTAGGGAAAAGCTGTGACAAAAAATTATTGGAAATCCAAATATACTCAGACAAAGAAATCAGCTTAACCAAAAGCATATTGTCTCCTTCAGAAACACTCACACATTCACGACCATACCTTGCTCTTAAAAAGCCGTATGGATTCTCCTCCAATATATCATACATATCCAGATGCCTCTATATTCTGTTATTTATTATAATTTGTACAAATTGGCTTGATAGAAAATCAGACTAACTGAAATGTAGTTCCCCAGAGCAGCTTTCATGTTTTTTCAAGACTAATGTCCCAGCTGATGCTTCCAACTCATTTGGCACCAGGCCTGCTTTGAATGACAGGGTAAATGTCTGTGAGAAGTTCAACAATGTCACACTTCAGCTGCTCTGGAGTTTTTACATAAATACTGCCTTTTCCTAGCCATTTGTTATTGTTAGATTTAGAATCTTGTTTTAAAAAATATTTGAATAGTTAAACATTTTCCTGGAGTTACAGCATGAACATTCTTCATTCTCAATGTCTCTTGCAAATATTTTGACTTCCTAGCTGTTGCTAATTTCCTAATAGTTTGCTTTCTCATTTTTATACAATTTCATTTTTTAACTACTACAATTCCTTCTGGCTTTTTCTTTATTTGATTAATAATAAATTGAAGTAC
Source organism: Columba livia (assembly GCF_036013475.1). Lineage (NCBI taxonomy): Eukaryota > Metazoa > Chordata > Aves > Columbiformes > Columbidae > Columba > Columba livia. Next base: position 46,114,737 of record NC_088602.1, on the reverse strand, counting down.
ATTGTAATCACAATTAGAATGGATTTTCTATAGGATCAAATCCAAAATTTCGTCATTATCAGTGAGCCCAAATTGCTCCAGAAAATCAGTGTTTGTGGTATCCAAAGATATCATCTGCTCATTAAGCTTAGGGACCTCTAACCTGTAGATCCATCTAGATGGAACTATACATGACAGTCCTAATCTAATGGACCGTTATTTTATTTTGACTCATCAATTCCATATCATATCTGGCTTTCAAATGAAATAACCCTTCCCTTCCCTTCCCTTCCCTTCCCTTCCCTTCCCTTCCCTTCCCTTCCCTTCCCTTCCCTTCCCTTCCCTTCCCTTCCCTTCCCTTCCCTTCCCTTCCCTTCCCTTCCCTTCCCTTCCCTTCCCTTCCCTTCCCTTCCCTTCCCTTCCCTTCCTTTCCCTTCCCTTTTTTAGAGATATAAAGACCTGATTCTTACAAATCCAGAATTGTTTCTTTCTAATGAGAACAAAGACTAATTATGCTTTCAAAGAAGCTCGAACCTTTGCATGGTCTCCAGTACACATGTATATTGGAGAATATCATTTGGATCACAGAACCTTACCACTGATGTATAAGAAGGAGAAGGTAACGGGGCAGATGTGGAGTTCAAGATTGTTAATAATGTCAAAAGCTCTGAAATAGCAGATACAGTCTGAGTGTAAAATGCTGAAGATCATAGTGACAGAAGTACAGCTTCTCTCCAGGAGGCTCAAACTCTATGACACACTTTTTGCCAAGAATTATGATTTCAGCTTGATTTGTCTTCAGGGAACAGTGGCTATGAACAGAGGAAAAATGCCTTATTTCATGATGACATTAATATATTGGAGGGTTCAACTAATTTTGGTCTTTTTTTACTTTTTTTTTAATAATCTTCTGTCATCTATAGTTTTGTCTATCTGCATATAGTTGGAGAAGCAGATTCAAGAAATTCAGCAGCTTTGCAATAAAGTGGAAAAAATTATTATCAATGCTAGTCACTCCATCATATGGATAACTAAATGATTTTTACAGTTTGCAAAATTTTAATAAGTATAGGCCAACAGACTGAATGCTTTGTGATACTGTAAAATTATTTAGAAGTTACCACACTAAAAAAAACTAAACAGCAAAATGCTTATTAGCAATGGTTATGTGACATATTTAGGAAAAATTCAATACTGCAAAAGCCCCTCAGTCCAGCAGTAAATATGTTTTTTCAGAAGGAACATCTGAACAGCACTGATACCATGGTTGAATGAATGCCAAAAGAGCATGGAAAGTTTGCCATTGCTTGGAAAGTTTTTCTTGTATCGAAGTGGGTGTGTTATATTTTCAGATGGGGAATGGTTTAAAAAAATAACTACCTGAACTTTCATCTGAGTTCAGTTTGATCAAGCAAAAATCTTGACTGAATATCCACAAATGCCAGTGTAATTTATTTGTTTGTTTATTTATTTATTTCCCTGTCAGATGTGGTCTGAAAAAAGCCTAGCATGCAAAACCCTGCCCTTGTACTATCTATAACCCACTCAATCACAGAAGACCCAATAAATGACAAAGGTACCTAGAGGGGAACTTAGGTACAGTTAGAAAACCTAAATTCAAACTTGTTTTCCAGACCTTCTCTTCCATGGACTACATAACTTGCAGAACACTTGAGATCTTTCTTGCAACAGATCATTAGACCAGCAGAAAAAACTTAGCCATCCATCCTGCCATGCCAGGTCTCCTAGGGCTGGGTAGTGATGGACTGAACAGTCTTTAGGTGTCACCTACAACTCCAAGGCTGGAGGAGAGCTGCTTTAGGATCAGCCCTTTCTGGGATAATCTGGAAATAGAAGAAATGTGGTGCTGCAAAAGTGTTTCTTGAGTACACTCTCTGTATTGATGAAGGATGTATGAATTATGTTATTACAAAAAAAGCATATTCTTAGCTAAGTCTTTTGTTTATTCCAGTTTCTCTATGGGATGTAAAGTCCTTCCTACCTCCATTCCGCTCTTTCATTTCTATTCCTACTGAGGAGATCCTGATTCTCAATCAGACAACAGGGGAATTTTTAAACAGTCCTGGTGATCTCTGAGTTAAAAATCAGAAACCAGAGTTCTCAAAGCATGTGCTCTCCTCTGACTGAGTATCTGGGGTGTCTCACACTACAGTGGAAAAGGCAGAAAAAACCCTGCTCCTTCCCTGTGTTCCTCTTACAGCTTTCCACAGATGTCATTCATGTCAAGACTGGTACACTTGCTCCCATGGAGACTTTTGTTGTAAGAAAACTGGTATTTTACTACAAAAGGCTTTGCAGTTACATTTACTGACCTGTTACTTTGGTAAAAGAAGAAAAGAAATGTTGAAATGCATTATCAATTGTATACTTTTGTAGATTTTCCAAATATTAGTAGTTTAAATATTTGGCTGTTTGAGATTCTAATGTTACAAGTACAGCTAACTGGATTCCTATTCCTAATACCAAGAACTGAACTACACACAAGGACAACATATTTTAAAGTTACATGAGTGGAAACTCCCCAGAGGAACCTGACGATAGGAAGACAGACCAACGTTTCCTGGAATATTCATGTTACAGTAAAGTTTGGCTATTGATTTCAATGGCACCACAATTCATGGCAACACTATTACTTTTTAAATTGCTATCCCTGGTTTTCAAAATCACTGATTCTACTTGTCCTTAATTGGCTTCTTTGCATAATGCTTTCATCTTTTTCTTAATCTGTTCTCCTTTTTCTGTTTCTTTTGGATATTTTGATGTGAACATCTTTATTTCCCCTATCAGGAAAAATTACTTGAATACCAGAAAAACTTTGCATTCTTCTTTTTTTTTCTTTTTTTTTTTTTTTTTTTTTTTAATGAATAGGTTTAAAATGTTGGCTGCATATTGTTTTGACCACAATAGCTGTCTAAGCTCCCTAAACAGATGTCTGATGACAGCCAGGCTCAGACAAGTGCTTTCGGCATGATTATAGTCAGATTTTGACTGTAAAGGACAAAACCAAGCAGCTTTAAGTCTTGGCATATGCTATGAGACTGTCGGTGTCCATTTAAAACTGACACAATTATAAAAACTCCATGAATATAGTAAATTTATAAGTAGCTTTCTTGGAAAAAGAGGTGAAATCTGATTTTTTCTTGAGCCACTTATACAGGTGCAGCAGTACCACCCAGAGGCCACTGCTGTTCTGGTCACTGCACAAAAAGAGGGAATTAGTCCCTGTCCAAAAGATCTCAGGGACTAGAAAGGCAAAGAAGACACTAAGGCTTAGAAGATATCACAATGTGAAGACGTTTCTAGTACTCTTAGATGAAAAACCCCAAACTTCCACTCCCTCACCATCCTGCTCCAGACAAATCTTAGTGCAGACAATTCCTCTGATGGTGCTAGAAAGGAACACGGCATTCAGAGAGAGGAACAGAGAATCATTGAGACTGCTTTTAATTATGAATTAGACCACTTAGACTAGATGGAGAAATTCCAGGATTTGCTCTTTTCTCCCAGATGTCTCTGTATATTTTGTATTCAGCAGTCATTCCTGAGGAGTCAGTAGACAAATGGCTATTGCAGCTACCCTGTGGTCCATGGGCCGTCAGGATCCAACCTGCGCAGGTCAGGGAGTGTGGCAAACACATTAATGGGGACATCTCTTTGAGATGAATCTGTTCCACTGTGTTATACCACTTGGTTAAAAGAGAGGTACATTTAGGGAGAAATGGAACTTGGCCCTCTTACTTTTGGGGACAGTGACCTGTTCAAAGAGGTGAGCACCATCTCCCTGATTTTAAAAGGCAGTAGTTATCAGGAGATTTTTGAGCAGCATGATATTAGCAGCATGTGACAAATATGTTTAGAGAACATCTGCAAATTTTTCTCTCTCAAGTGCAAGTCCAAGGTCCCAGTTTTACTGATGCAAGAGATTAGAGCTGTATTGATCAGAACAGGCAAAGTGCAAAATCGGACAGCAGGCCTTTGAAATCAAGGAAAAGATATATCTTGTGAATTTAAGACCTCAGTGATTCTGTATCTGTTAAGCAGCTAAACAGAGCTATTTTGGTCAATGATTTCAGACTTTGGTACATCAAACCTACCTAAGTATTGTCTTTATCCTCTGCCTTTATGGAATGACAGGTGTGTCTGCTGTTACGCTGCTGTGAAGGAAAACAAGGGCTTTTGATGCAGCAGAAGGGAGAAAATAAGGCTACATTTCTCCCTTGTAGTCTGATACCTACTTGACTGGCAGCTAAAACCACCTGCTGGTGTAACAGAGTAGCTCTAGTGAGCAACATGCAAGTATGATCAGAAATAAAATTCAACCAAGAAAGCGGATACTTTTTATTATAAACAACAGGATTATGTTAAAATGCCAAGGAAGGCAAGAGGGGTAGCAGAATTCTGATGTATATGTGTTCTGAATAAATAAACTGAACACATGAAACTGTCCCAACACGACAGACATCTCCATACCAAGGAGCAAGAAGTAGAGCTGACCTACTGAATAAAAGCTGTTGACTTTTCATATTGACCAGTTCTTTATAAGCCTAGCTAACTTCACCTAGCCTAAGCTCCTAGGCTAAGGAGCCTTTATGAAGTAATGGAGAGCATGTCTTGTCACACTCACTGAGGAAGAGGATGAGAGGACAATGTTGCAGATGTTCGTCATCATGCGTTAAGCACTGCTAGGGAGGGGATGCTCAGACTGAGCATTCTATAAGAACCTACCCAGGATACAACAGAATATATTAATACAGCAAAACAGTTCTTGTGACATTCCATGTTCTTGTCAATATCAGTAGCTTTGAAGCCATCTACATATTTAAATGCATCAATATATATTATATGCATTCTTTCACTCCTTTCCTCTTATTGCTTGTTTCTCTCCCATGTAGAGCTATGCCCCAGCTTTGTAAAATAAAGTGTCCATTACACACCAAGAAAATGGCCCTGATGAATCACAAAACCCCACATAATTTAGTACATCATCTCTCAATACAGCTTTTCAGTCTAATTTAATGTATTATTGAAGATAACGTGTTCATTAAAACAGCTGCCAGCAAACTGCTCATTTGGATTGTTTCATGGAAGCACTAGTCAAAAAGAAATAAAACACCACATGCTAATGATATGCAAAAAGGACAAAAAACAATTAAGTTTTGAGACATTGGTATTGAGATGTTAATATGATTTTTATTTTAATAAGTACTGCCATCCAGGCTTTTATATGGTAAATATCAAGCATCACAAAAACGGGTGTTTCTTTTCAGCAAACTTACAACATATAATAAAAAATAACAAAAAAACACATGGCAAAATTACCAGGGCTGTTCAGCAAGGATGAATTAATGAGCATGGAATTATTATTTATTGTTTCTTATTGCTGGTTCTCTGTCAGTGAACATTTAAGTAGAAGATATTTGGATCCAGAGTTTGCTTCTGGTCTCTAATGGAGTGAACTAAAATCTCACATCTCCTCAAACACTGGGAAGTCCTGGCTTCTAATGTGCTGGCTCAAATGAATATCTAACATCTTTCATTGTAACTGAGCCTTAGCAATAACTGTCAGACTCTGAACAACACCAAATTTGTAACCCCAAAGTCAAAACTTCACCCCTAATTTTCTCCACCTGTTGTGCACGTCTGTGCAAGTTTCCTCATGAAGCACAGGTCAATAACAAATATAGTTTAACTAGAATATGTCAATAGCAATAGACACACATCGGAAAATATTTATAATAACAGGTTTATTAAAGCTACTGCCACTAAGTCATAAGAAATTGTCATAAAAATAACAAAACAATCTACTGTTTCACAGCTCCTTTGCATATCAGTCTGAACATCCTTTAAGCCAGGCAAGACAGATTACATCATTACTCAGCTGCAGGCCCAACGGTTTAAATTACACAGACATGCATGTGTCCTGTCTCCACTACTGAATGTAAAGACAAAGAGAGAAAGTTTGTCTAGGACAGCCATTCAGCAGTCTAATATTAATCTACGACTTGGGCACTTTTCACCCTTCTAAGGTCTTGCTCAGGTCCAGCAGTCTCTGAACACTCCAGCCCTGCCGTGATCATACCCAATAAGTCTTTTTTGGCTGAGAGGTGAAGGGACAAAAATCCATTCTGAATAACCATAATGTAAAACACGTCATAGCAGAGACCTGTAGTCAACACCTTTGTCCAGCAAACTACTGAACTATATGTTATTTTAGGCAAACAAGGCAGGTAACTGTTGAGGAAACACAACAAAGCATGAATTCTTCTTTCATTTTCTATACTTTAACACACACTGTTCAAAACAAAACCAAAACAAAACAAAACAAAAGCTTTCACTGTAATGTCAAAGGAAGGATTTTATCTGGCCTAATGTAGATGTCTAGAAATCTGAACTATTCAATCCAAGTTTCTTTACAAATCTTGGAAAATACAGTGTACATTCAAAGCACGGTAAAATACATGTTTGCAATCTGATCAATTGAATCAGTGCCTGAAAATGTTTACTTCTCTATATGACTATAAAGACAGATTAGATTAAGTAACTGAAAAGTAGATGTCTACACTGTAGATGTTTAAATTTAAGTGAGATTAATCCATCTGAAGTGTTTATATAGTCAACTTAATAAAGTAAGAAAGATAAATACAGCAACATAATGTCATGCAAAGTACGTATTTCATAATTTCATGGCAACAATTAAGAGTACACTTCTGAAAAATGATAATACGATAGTTACCAGAATTACAAACATGGAGTGAGATACTTCTAATTAAAAACCTCTAACAATTTCTGTCTAGAATTCTTCTGCAGTAATAGAGATGCTTTTTCCAAAGATGGTTTGTTCATTTGATGGTTTGTTTTGAGTTACTTGTGGAGAATCCTTCTCAGGAGATTGATGTTTCTTCTCAGAAGTACAAAGTGAACCCACCTCACTCTGGATGTAGTTTAAACTGAATAGCTGACTTCAAAATGACTAATCTTGATGAGATTAATCCCATTCATGCTATATAAAGATAACAGATCTTTATATATGAGGAGATGCGTTTTCAGTAATGAGAATACAGCCCTATCAAAACTTATGTGTAGGTATGTCCTGCTGTTCAGAAAATTTCAATAAATTATCGTTAGCTTTACATACAGTTTAGCAGTTTCACAGATCTCATGAATACGCTTGGTTTGCTTCCTGGAATGTCTGTATGAAAAGGCATCTACATTGTCATTTGGGCACTGCATTTACAGTGTTTGTTCCTAGTAATAAAAAATTATTTTCCATAGTGGTTTGAATTAACAGGCCAATACACTTAACTAAAAACTAGTGGAACTTCTTTATCATGCTTTCTGTATGTCAAAATTAGTAGATCCATTTTTCTGCAAGATAGAAAAGATTGATCAGAAATGCCAAGCAAGTCAGTATTCTCTACATGTCACACAAGGAAATTTTAGATCAATTAAATTTTTAGAAAATCTACTGAAGCCTGACTGTCCCATCTTGCCATGTGCTGAAATAGGATATGTCCATTTATAATGCTTAGTATACAGAACCTCAATATGTCTTTCTATTGTTTGATCACTGTCACAATGCCTAATTAATTTTAGAATCTAATTAATTGTAAAATTCACTCTTCCACCAAATTTTGCAATGGCATAATAACACAAATTGATTAATATCATTTTAGTTAACATGATCTTATCTTGGAAGAAGTTCACTTATAAGAACCTTCCATTTATGTTTCAATTTGTATTTATTTGGTACACAGGTACTGATTTATAGTATTATGAGGTAATAGTTGCTGAGAACAGAGAAGACTTAAAATCTAGCAGCTTCTAGAAAAAATAATAAAAGCTTCATTCTTCACTGCCTTGCATATTTGTTTACTAACTAGGTATATTACTCACAAAGGTAAGAATGGCACTAGCAGAATAATATTTTCATTATGATTTAATAGATTTTGCATCTTTATTTGTCGCAATGACTACTACATGATGGAAATACACCTGAACTCTGGCTTATTAATTTCCATAAAACAACCTAATTTTCAGATAGCCTTGCAATTTATTCTTGCAACTTCTAGGGAAAGATGCCATTGCCTCACTGTAGATGTCTCCACTGACTGCACAGGTAGGACTCCACAAATTACCATGAGACCTTAAAGCATCTCCCTCACAGGTACAACACAATTATCGTGTCTGGAGCCTGGGAGCCTGGGCTTAGATATCATCCTAAGCAACCCAGTCTTACTGAATGAAATACTTTGAAAAGGTTTAACTACACAGAAACAAGCAAAAGCAAAAGCTGTGTTGCAATATGTTGAAGTTATCTGAACAAAGTTCTCTACGTATTTTTTTTTTAATGATCGATATAATACATCTTGCATCTTACCTCTAACTTTGGAATAGCAAGGCTCACAATGCACAGTTTGTCTGTAAATCCAAATGCTGTCTCCTGCTTTCAGATCTTCCAGTGGTCTTTTGCATACTTCACACTTCAACACACAAATAAAAGTGATATGAAAAATTAAAATTAAATCCTCCTTTAATTCCCAGCATGCTGTCTTTTAGGGAGTAAGCAACCCCAGACCAGAACGGGTTATGAGTACTGCAGTATCATCAAATCTGAACTCTGAAAGAGTAGTTTTTGTAAACATTAGATTAGATATCTGAATATCTTACCTTGAGACATGTGAAAATCTGATACCTAAGTCTCTACTGGTTCCCTGCATTCTCTTTATACTCACTGACCTCTTCCCTCCCCCAGACATTTCCAAAGGGAAATTTCTCTGTCTTAGCTTGGAAATTTGTTCTAAAATGAAGTGAATCACCCTTTTGAGATCTTCTTGTTTCTTCATTGAGTGAAGAAATCCTGATGAGCCTTAATCATCCAACTCAGAGAAGATCTTAAAGAATCTAAACCTGCTTATTTTAAAATGTTTTGCGATACCTTGTCTTAACCATTAAATATGTATTATTGCAGAATCTGGGCACTGCTTTCCCAAATTTCTCAAAAAGCTGACTGTTGAGATAGAGAAGCATCAATACACAGATACACACAGAAGCTGACTTCCCAAGATCACAAGAAAAGCCTATAGCGAATCAAGGAGCAAAGTAATTCGACCTATAAACCGGAATATTGACACCCGGATCATCCCTTTTTCTGCAACCTTAATTAAAAAAATGTCAAATTCTGGTTTCTTTGGATATTTTATCCTCTGATAAGTGAAAATCAGCATTAGTGTGATTCAGTAACCAAATGGACAGCCATTCCAGAAGGGCTGTAAACCTCTCCATAATTTTCACAATGGCTGTCTATTCAGATCAATTTGAACTGAAAATCTTTATTAAAATTAAAAATTACCCAGAACATCCATTTGCAGCTAAATGAATAAAGAAATTGTGTGATGTCAGCACCATAGTTTTAAAGGTACTGTGAATTCTTAGATCCAGACAATATACAATTACTTTATGTTGCACATGCTCATTAGAGCTAATATGAAATTGGGTGCTCAGTATTGATTAGTACAACATCTTGGAGTACTACAGAACTTTTTTTTTTCCACTTTTACAGAAATGTTTTTTCTATATCTTTCCTACATAAGCTGTTAGTATTAAGGTACTATTAAAGCAGTCTGCTTTCTTCACTCATTTTACATTTCTGTGTATAAATCAGCTAAAGGATGGCCATGTTTTCAAAGCTTTGATCACCAAAATTATCTAGTGTTTTCCTACAGAGAAAAAACCCCTACAGTTTACATTATTTACTCACTGAACTTTTGGCATATACTTTCACAAGGAACTAAAGACCTTATACTGCTGACAACTAGATGCAAATCTCTAATGGATACAGGGTATTTGTAAGGAGTTAAATGAATATTAATGATGAGAAATTGCACTACTTAGCTAAATACATAACTACAAGCATGAACCAGAGACTTAAATTAGTTGTTCAATTTTTTGCCAAAGCTTTCATAAGTGTGTAGTTACACAAAACTTAAGCTGAATTTTGCTGGCCAGACAGGTCCACACTTGGGAATAGGAAACAAAAATAATCTAATTTAAAAATAAGCTTAAGTATTTAATAGATAATTCAGCCACTACCAATATGTTAACACTCCTAGCTGCATAAGAAGCCCATTCCTCTTTATGTGGGTAGATCCACCTAAAAAGAATGGAAACAAACTAGAGTTTGTATGTACTTGCAATAATAGATTTAAGGAAGTATTACGGAGTAATTTCCACAGAAGAAATTGCATTTCTAGTGCTCACAGAGTTCAGAAAGTCCATATGAGACAAAAAGCATATGTAACATCATACACGTTAAACACAAACTTAGCACTATATTCTGGTTTGGGTTACATTTCAGGCAATAACCAGGTAAAAGAACTGCTGCAGAAGCAGAAGCAAAAGCTACGCAAGACTGGGCAGAAAAATGAGCTGTGCTAATGCAGTGGTTTTGCTGAGTACTGTTAGAACAACAAACTCTGTGTGGGGATGCAAGCAGAATTAAGCCAAATGATGCAGAAAGATAGCAGACTATAGGGCTGAGCACTGGTAGGTGTACTCTGAGAAGAGTTTAAGAGTGAATTTTAGCCTGAGGTTTAGCCTTTGAAATGACAAGCAAAAAAATTATTCTGTACTTTCTTATTGGAAATATGAAAAAACTTACATAATTTTTGATAAATAAGATTGAAGTAAAGACATATCCAATTTCAACACCATTTTATCCTATAGCAGAAACTATCCATAGGACCCAAATTTTAATCAGTTCTTTGACCCCAGTGAGTAAAATTATTTCACCTCTATTGTTTACTTTTAATACCTCTTAAGTGTGGCTTCTGTGATTTTAGATGTCACTTTATGAAGAACATTTACAAAACTTCATAAGAAAAGAAGCAGAATAAAATTTTCCAATATGAAGAAAGTGTAAGCAGGACTTAGTTCACTACATCAGACTGAAAGCGTGTGTAACTAAAGGCTTAAAAATATGTAGGGCATTCAGGATACCTTCCACTGCATCCCTTTTCCTCCTTGTGGTTGCAAGAGAATAGAGAGAAGGAGAAACAGGGAGATGGAGAGTAGAGGAAAAGGGGGAGAGGGAGATGGAAGGAAAAAGGAAGGGATTGCACAGGGTCAAGAGAATTTCCTACATTAATCTTCTCCTCCAGTGTGCAAGCCTTCCTCTTCTTGCAGGTAGAGAAGGCCTGAGGCCTAAATATTTTGTTATTATATGTGTAATGTAATGCAGGTATTATATCCAAGGTATTTTTCTTAGTAGCAGGTGAAATTTTCTTACCTTGAAGCAAGTCGAATGACAGCAAATTTGCAAGGCATCTAAGATCATTTTGGCATCTATGCCCAAGGGCTTCCTGCAGTATGTACATATATCTTTTCCAATTATACTCCTGTGTATATAACATAACATCAGCTGTCAGAAAAAGGGCTACCACTGAAATCTCAAGGTAAAAACTGATAAGCTTAGTGCATTACGTGGAAAAGACATTTGTATACTGTACAACGACCATAAATGGAAAAATGTCACATGTATATTCCCTCCATTCCAGTTGACAGACAAAATAGACATGCTCCTGCGATGGGCAAATTGCTGAGCAAAATTGTCAAGTACCAAAAATATCTTGATAGAAAGAATGGTCATCTTTTCTGAACTGAATGATTTCTACTAAATGTGGACAAAGTGCAGGGTAACAAATGTAATGTTTAAATCACAAAAGTAAATCGGTAGTTGATTTAAACTGCCATCATTTGATCAGTCTGATGTAGATTTCTCCTATGTGTTGTGGAAGTGCCTGAAACCATTTTTAATTTTCTGCACTGCAGACAGAAATCTTACCTTCATGGCAGTTATAGTGAACACATGTATAGAACAATATTAATAACAATAATATTTTAAAAAATTTTCTCAGTAATTTTTGCATTCTTACATGACGTCAGTCTGTACTTTCTCTAGGTACAACTGTTGGTGTTGGTTTTGCACTACAAAATGAACTGGCCTTATTCCTTTGCACTCAATGATACACCACTGCATTATTTTTTTAACAATTACCAGAGTTCATTGTACTTTTGTTGGAAAAGTTACAATTTTTTTTCTGTTTCAGTATTTCCAAGTAGTGGGAAAGTCCAAATTATCTGAACTGAAAATAGTGAGCACATTTATTTTTTTTCCCCCATGTGGTAAGATATGGAAGATACTGAGCAAATATCATTATTGTATTTGGGAATATCTTAACTGGTGTGAAAACAGAGTTTTTAACAGCATTGTCATGTGAACCTGTTCCTCCACATCTGCATGTGAAATTGGTCATTACAAACACCATTCTCACAAAGGAAGGAAATTTTGCAGAGTAAGCAGCTGCCCTGGGTAGAAACCTACAGAATCACCAAGCCAACTCTGTTACTTAAGGCATTGGCTATTGTTTCTATAGATATTTTAAAATGTCAGCTGTGACAACCTTTACATAAGAATGGGCTGCTGAACTGTGGTAATGATTTGATGGCAAGAACCCACTGAAAGGGAACTCTGTGTGAAAAGCTGTCTGACGAGCCTAATGGTGACTTCCACTGCTCTCTATTTGTCTGAACACTTGAACGCTTATGTGAAATGTCTGTGTCCTTTGACACTCTACAATGTTATTCATGTGTACTTACCGATCAGAAGTAGAGTAAACAGTTTTGATAGTATTTCCTGTTATATTTTCTTCATAGGCACCATATGATGATTTGCTGTGAAGCAGTGAGTGCATAGCAATCACTAAACAGTACGTTTTATTTGTAAAGGTTTCACTATGCTGATGGTAATATGCAAATTACACTAATGTAACATGCTTGTAAAAAGTCATCGTACTTACTGAGTTCTCTTTTTTTTTTTTATTTTCACACCCATCAAGAAAAAGACATAAGATAAAAAAGCATAAATTAGAAATATGTAGAAATATAGTGTCCTTGGACTGTATTCTGTTGTTGAATGATTCATCAGCATTTCAAACTTAAATCCACAAGCCCACTGAGCAAAATCTACATGTTGATATTGGGTTTACCTGTGCTGATAGCCCAGTCTAAATGATACACATCAGGAAATGATGACATACTGCATTTTTTCCTTTTTTCACTAGTCTTTCATTAGTCCTCAAAGAGCTGTCAAACAGCCAAACAAAATTACAACGTCTGTGGAAGTAGAATGAGGCTCTTTATAATACAGGCTGCTCAATGAGTGATTTTTGTTCACTACAGTAGCTGTATTGTTCTTTGTATCAGAGTCAGAAGGAATATACTGAATTTAACTATCAGGGAAGTTAAATCTTTTTTTTGTAAGAGTCTCAGTTCTAGTTGCTTAACTGTCAGTTTTGTTTGCGTGGAAGGGATCAGCATGTATGTGACAGCTGAAGAAGTCATCTTGCCATACATGTTTTGAACATTTCTGAACTGATGTAATTATCTCATTCCTCAAGAAATTCATAAGGTATATGGTAATTATTACATTTCATATCACTTTTGAATAATGTTTAGCAATGCTAGGAACAATTTTTCTCAATTGTGTATTTTCAGAACATGTCTTTTTTTCAGGGAAAGTGAAACAGAGTGGTAATGTATGTGTGAGGTGTTACACAGCCCAGATAAACTTTAATGCTTACCTGTCTTTTATAATGTTTATATGTCTTATTTGATTGCTGGTCAATGCCAGAAATGTAACAAAATGGTGCAGTTACTGAGAAGTTTAAATGATAAATGTTTTATTTTGGTTTTGTAGAACACAACGATATGCTTGTTATGTAATAGTAATGTGAAAAAAAAAAACCTGGTTTTGCTCAACACAGAGAAATATCTCCTCAAATGAACACTCAATGCTCCATTTATATTAGAGGCAAGATGAAAGTATGCTTACTAAGTAGGAAAGCAAGCTGAAGCTAAGGGATTGCATCTTGAAAGAGTTTTCTGGCTATTTTTGCCCCAGTGAAGCTGACATGTGCACAACATGTCACAAGGTGGAGTATATTGATGATGCAAGTGTCTAAATTTTCCTGCTGTAGTAGAAAAGTAGTATAGGAATATCACCTCTTTACTCCTATAAAGTATGGGCCTGCCTGTGCTTCTTTTTGTTATTAAGCTTATTTTTGCCAAATCTTCTCTTTAACTCGTATTTAGCTGCAGAAGCTAGAGCTGAGCCATTCTGACATTTCAAATTATTTAGTTAAAACAGGGTTGACATCAGAGCAAATTGAGTACTGTGCATTGTACACTCAACATAATATGGGTATTTGGATGTAGCACACCTGAAACTTACACTGTTTATCTTATAAATAGTTGTGTAGAGAAAAATACTTTCTTAGTGTCCCAGTGTAAAGGACAGTATCCCTTGGATTTTAATAACTGTCTAGAGTATTATTCTTGAAACACACACAAATATATGTAACCATATCTTAGCAAAAAATGTACTATATAAAATAAAAAGCTGTGATGCTACAGCAAAAATATTTCCTAAGCATCAGTTTCTAGACTTGTCAACTGAAAGTGTGAGGAAACTCAGAACCTTTTCAAATAAATGCACAGGGTGACAGCTTGACAAGGTGCTAAGTTGAAACTGAGCCACGATGCAGCCTGAGAACTGCCTGTCTGGTCAAATCCATTTTTTCAGTTCGTATCACTCACTCCTTTACTTGCAATGGTGTGACTTGTTTATACAGCAAACTACTCAACAAGAAATACTCTGTAGAACCTGTTGCATAAAGAGTAACCTGCAAAGACCATTCATTTAGTAAGCTTTCATGAGTAAAATCAGGATTACTTCTTCAAGTAAGGGCTATACATTTTGTCAAAGGGTAAGTTAACACTGCATATTGGAATACATTCCATAACCTGCCATTACTGTTCTCTATTTTAATTTTCAAAGATAATCAGAGTATTACAACTCAGAAGCTTCATGTCTGCAAAATGCTAATTTATTTGTGTTGAATATTCATTTTTGAGTCTTAAAAACATACGCTGTTTAGCTTTTTTTTTATCCTTAACCAATTTATGGGCTTGGCCTTCAAGACCACGTAGAAGTTTAAGGATATGCAAATTTCAACCACACTCCAACCTCTTACAGCAAATGTAAGAAAAAGAGAGATCAAAGACCCTGTGCCCAGTAATACCCACAACAAGTCTCAGGTGTGCATAAGCTTAGGGACTGGGACATTTGCCATAGTTCCCATAAAGTACCACACTGTGACTACTGTTTCCTTATTAGTAAGACTTAATAAAAGATTTTTCCTCTCCCTTCCAAGTCATCAGCCTTGAATCTGTCATTCATGACCATTATATGGCAACATACCTCACATATAGAACCATGTCTATAAACAGTGCTGTCTACATTAATACTTAAATCCATATAGATAAGTGGGTTGGTACTGAAGAGACATTTTCCTAATCCAAAAAGATCTTCTACTCAAGAATTATATAATGTTTTTTATTATCATATTTCTTTATTTACTATCATACCACATTTTTCACTCAGATTTGCAATACATGTGCTTGTAGAGACAGAATCCAGCTAGAGTAAGAGTATTGCAAGACAAATGGTCTTAAAAATAGTTTGTATATGGTCAAAAAGTCTGAAACCCATGCTACAGTTTCAGTGATTGGGATAAGATCTGACATGAGTTCATCCCATATAGCTTTAGAAACTTAAAGCACCTGATTGAAGAGCATAATGTTTTCCTTACAGCCTTGGAAACAAATAAGCTCCCTGAGATCATGGCGTCTCTAATGCGCAGGAAATGTCTTTCCTCTAACGATTATATAAGAATTTTGGCTTAACTACTCTCCTAAGTTTCATGCCTCAGCTACGTCTCTAGAGTTATGCCAGGTATGCCTTGTGCTCCTCAGCCTGTGCACTAGAGCTGCGTTTTGTGGGCTTCTTTGATGGCATTCAGGAAGGAGAATTTGGAAAGGGGCTGGCATAATCCCAGATGTCAGTATGAGGTTTCTAAACATCCCTGAAATTTCTTGCATAAAGATGGTTTCTCCTAATTTTTTGCAAGAAAATACACTTTAGAAGTTATAGTTCTCAATTAGTTACCTGGTCTTTCTTTCACTGTTGCTGAAGTAGTTTGTTTCTGGGAGCTTATTTGGAACCCTTGGAGGATTTTCATATGCCTTCTCAGTTACCCTAAAATAAAAGAAAAAAAAAGAACAAAAAAATCAAGAAACCAAACCAACACAACAAGGGAACAAACACTTTTTAGAAATAATTTTCAACTACACAGCTTTCAGTTACACTTACTTACAGCCATAAATGTAAAAGCTTGGGCTAGAAACAGTACATTAAATAAAATTATCTTTCTTCTACTGTTGTTAAATTGTTGCTTGTGGAAAGTAATAGAATCACTGACCTATAATTTTAAGTTGTCTAGTTTATGCTGGTAGATATATTAATATCAGAAACTTCACCTAACTTTAATTGAACTCCATTTGCCTCAAAGTGCCCACTGAGCTTTTCAACTGTGCAGTAATGTCTCAGTGGTAACTAGAATTCTGCATTTTCTTGGCAGTATTCTATAATGTTTTATTCTTGTTTTTACTGTATTTTAGTTCCAAATTTTCTCTTTTTTTTTGTATATACTACAGTTATATTTTTATTAGAAATGACCAGCTAAACAGATATATAGACCCTTATTTCAAAAAGCAGGATTATGATTCAAGCAAAAGAAACCTTGTCTCCTGCAGTTTTCCCTGCCACAAACAAGACATGCAACCAAACATAAAAATAAACCTTGTCAGACAAATTATAGAATTTAAGGAATAAGTGCTAGTAATGTTTTTGGTGATTTTACAAAGCAGCTCAGGCAAAGGCTGGTCTTGTTTTGTCCTGCCAAAGGTTATATTCTAGAAAAACTTGATGATTATAAGCCTTAACTCTGGCTGTTTGGACTGCAGCTTTATTTCAGTGAGTTTGCCAATGTCTGAAGCTTAACTAAACGAGCCCTGTTCAGTGCTGGTCACTGTTTGATATGCACAGCATGCTGCACAAAGCAGCACCCACTATTGTGCTTGACTCCTAATCTGGCGGACCTCCTTTCAGAACTAAAAGAGAAATTCATTCACCATAGATATTCAGTATATGCTTCTCTGCTCAGACTGTCAAGTGGGACTGCTAGAATAAAAATGTGTTGAAAGCAGCAAAACTACTTGTGTATACAAACAGCTAAATTCTTCCTCTTCATTTAGATATGGAACTAAATGGAAGACTCAAAAAGATGCCATCAGAATGCTACCTAAAAACATATACTAACTTCACTTTAATTGACCGAAATGGATCTTAGTTTTTGCAAATAATGAAACCCCGTAGCAGTGAAACTTCTAAACTATGAATGCATTTACTTATATTTATTTGAGCTACTGACAGCTGAGTTCACAGAACACCTAGATAAGCATAAAAATACTTAATTATGATCTTGCCACCAGCTGTTTTTATTCACTACAAGAAACTATATATTGAGTCATTGCTTATTATCAAAATACATGCAGCTATATTGTTGTATTTGATTATTCAGGCACATTTTAGAAATAATACAGATATCTTAGGGAAGTTATGCAAATTCTGCTTGCTTGTACTAGGAATTCGTTTTTTCTAGTACCACACTAAACAGCTACAACCCTTTATAATGGACCTTTAAATTTTATAGAGAACCATGAAGGATGTCTCACCGCTTTTTACTTTGATCATCAACAGAATTGACTTTGGAGTGATCACCAATGTCCTCATCTCTGTGGAAGTGAGAAAGACCTCATAATTAACCAAATTATTTCATTCAACCTAAACATATTAAGAAGGTTTAATTATTTATTTTAAAGAAGAAAAAATTATATGCATTTCACAAGGAAGAATCCTGATTATACTGAATATGCATCGCAATTTTTTCATATCATAGGTGTTTAGTTAGTTATAAAGTGTTATCAGTTCAAACTTCAACATTTTTCAGTTACTCTCCAGTGTGACTGTAAATAAAAATCATATTATTATCCATTGAAGAACTGTTTAAGATTAAAAAAGGGACACACTGACTATCATTTGAAAGTGAATAATGATACTAACAAAAAAGAGGATTTTTGTTATTCATTTATTTATGATATTCCTCTTCTGTATGTAAAGGACAGCTTTTAATTTGATGGAACATTTCACATTAATTTAGGGAACTTTGATGGGCGTGCACTGACCATTTAGGGTTCTAGTATGATAAAGTCAAGTACTACCTGCATTTCTTCCACACTTAACTATTTATATTTACTAGCCTGTATTTAATAAAGAATTTTACAAAGTTAAAGTTCTATGGTTTAAATAACATAAAACCATCAATTTTTATTCTTCTAATTATTTTAACAGAAAAGAGCCTATTAATACTAATATGAAACCAACCACAAACAGTTTATAAGTATATAGACGAAAGATAATGACAGTCTTGCCTCTTATTTTTCTGACAAGCAGTATTTTTCTCAGTAAAATCCTCAAGCTCTTTTCCTCTGAAACAACAAACAAATACAACCATCAAAACGTACCTCCTATGTGGGAAGAAGTAAAATGCACTGAAAAATATATATATTTATGCTCACATTTAAAATGAAAAAAATTAAATTGTTAGATAAGTTCATGTTCAAAATTTGCAAACACTTATGTTATAGTAAGAAAATATGTTTACAATTTTCCACTAGAAAGGTAAAGTAAATAATTAAAGTAAATAATTAAAGAATTGATTGTCTGTACCCATACTGAAAATGTAAGCATCCAAACACTCACAAAGTTTACATATAAGGAAACATTTTTAAAAATTCATAAATTTAATTAAACTAGTGGCTATTTTTTCCTCTGTGTTTTTTGTTGTTGTTGTTTTAATATTTAAAAATGTTTCAGTGAGTTAGAGAATGGAATGACCTATGAGAAGCACTGTAACTAGTGTAAAACCCCCTGATTCTCTTTAGGTAGAAGTAGGGAGGAAAAGCAAAAGACTCAGCTCTGTCAAAATGATAACTTGTTCACTTAAATCCATAACAGGCTTATTGATCTTAAGATTTTGGATGCCTCCTAATATTCAGTAGTATCTCAAAGTCTTGAACTCTCTCCTAATACACTATCTCTGAACTAAAATTT
Organism: Columba livia; assembly: GCF_036013475.1. Lineage (NCBI taxonomy): Eukaryota > Metazoa > Chordata > Aves > Columbiformes > Columbidae > Columba > Columba livia. Next base: position 46,095,608 of record NC_088602.1, on the reverse strand, counting down.
GAGAAAAAATAATCGTACTCAACTTACAGGTTGGTGCTAAGTGTACATATATATATATATATATATATGTACGTATGCATATATATGAGACTACCTACTGTAAAATAGATGATCACATGTTGGCAACATTCATGTGCTGCTATTGTGTAGAACATAATTCTTGAAGTTATTTCTAGTATTTTGGTGTTAGGTGTCACAAATATTACATCGTTCTTTCTAGCACTGTACTCTGGCAGTTCTTCCCTTTCTGTATGCTGAAGGGATGTTTACAGACCACAAGAAACTTGGCCTGAAACACACTAAACTGAAGGGCTGTTCAAAAATATAAGTTCAAGCTGCTCTTTATGGATCACTGACCTCGCTGACTGAAATGCTTTGTTACACTCTGTTGGGGCAACACTTATCATCTGAGTTCTACAATATTTTGTTTAGTGCCCCTTCTCTAACTATATTAAAACATTTCTTTAAGGGTTTTATTGAGGAAGAATATAAGGCAAGTATGGAAGCTTGCCATAGATATTACTTGTTTAGCTGGTAGTGCACATGCCAGTTAATTAGTCTGTGTGTTTGTATTTATCATTCTGTATAAGGAATGCTACTTATTAATCTATAAACATTTTACTGATTTGTAACACTACCTTTCCTGACATTCTCATAGTTACAAACTACTCACTGCCTTAGAAAAGCAGGGTCTGAGAAGCTTTGAAGACTTACTCCTTGTCAATTGGCAAAGAACTTGGTTTCACTTTGATGAGGTTATCAAATTCTTGGCTCCTTTAAAGACAGAACAAAAACCAGATCAAATCACAATTAGTATAGCCAGCTGTCGATTAGCGAAATTAAATACTTACTTAAAAAGAAATTACAGTTGACACGTTCTTTATGAAAGGCAAAATTAAACTGATGAAAAGTACAAAGCATATATCATTTTAGTAATTTATAGACACATTCGTATGCCTCCCATATGCACATAAGCACACATTTTTCCTGGAATAATAGGACCAAATAATGTTTTGGAAACAGCTATTAATACCTAATACTTATGTCAAAAATGATAATTCCTCCTGAACATGCATCATAGACAACTTCAAAGAGTGCCTGACCTCTAACATACAATATAACAAAAATCTTTATGAGACAATACAATCAGTCAAATATTATTGATATTAATAACTTCTTACCTAAAAAATAATTATGGACTCAGTCTTCCCAGCTAAATCAGTCAAAAAATCTATTAGGTAGGCTATCTAGACCAGCTCCTTCCCAAGCAGATTTTCTCCTCTCAAGAAATTTCACGTTTAAACTGAGGAATGCTGAGAACTAATCATATCCACTGGTTCTTGAACTTCCATAAAAGCGGCAGGATGTGATTTACTGTTATTATCTCAAGTAAGGAAAAAAAAATATTCCTTGAACTAACTAGATATTGTTGGTTAATTAATTTACTTTTTTCAATATAGCAGCATTAAACATGTAATGTATAATCATGTAACATAACTATGAAAAATAGAAATATAAATCAATGCCTTTTATACTTTGAACAGAACATTTAGTAGTATGAAGTCAGAACATGAGGTGCAAAGGGTGTCACTGTTGTAAATGTTTTATAGAAACATTTATGTGAAAATGCACTTTCCAGCTGCAAACTCCTCTACTAAAAATTTATGCAACCTTACCTAAAAGAGTTACCATCTAGTAACCTTAACTCACCAGAAGAAATTGAAAAATTCCCTCCTAAAAAAAAAGCAATGGAAAAGAGGGATGCCCATGACAGTGCCCCCTCTGTAGGACCTGTTCTATAACCTGGTAGTCAACAGCGTTCCCTTCATCTCATTTCTGAGATTTCATTCTGAACAGTTCTGTCATGAAACAACACCTCAGTGAATGATAAAGACAACCTTTTCAGATTTATTTTTGGTTGTGTTTGTTAGAGCTCCCTTTGATGAGATTATCAATATCTCTGTTTGTTTAGGAACTAAAAAAACAGCTCAATGCAAAGAGACTCTACTGCCATTTAGCTAGAATTCAATACCAGTCATTAATAAATCTACATACTATATACTTCTGCAAATTCTCTTTATATTACCACAGATTTCACACTTTTTAGAGTTTTCCTCTAGAAGCTGGAGTCTTGTGATTATCCAAAAATACCCTTTCCTTTACCAATTCAATGGCTAATTGCTTCCTCAGTAGCAACACTAAAATGATAGTAAGTCTGATAAGACCTCAGATAGTTACTTTATTAACTTACATTTTTGCAGTTTTTATTAAGAAAAACCCTCCAGCTGTGCATGTGTCTGACTTGAGTAAAATATACATAATTATTCCCGTCTTTTGCATCTTCCATTCCTTTATGTTCTTACAGGTATTTAAAATACGTGTCTCAAGTCTTCTATAAAGCCTACTGAAGCTTTGCAATTGCATCTACCTCAGTTATGATCTTTATGTGCTATGCATGCAGCCCTCACCTATGTATCAGCCTCAGCGTTGCATATTCACCCAAATCATAGAAAGCAGATTTGGGACTCCTGTTTATTCTGGCTGCAGTCATATATGGTTTACTCAGCAGGGTTGTCTGTAGCCTTTCTGCTGATTTCTGCTGACTCGCTCAGAGTGAAGCAACAGAAAGGTTGTGACAGTGGCAAAGCTATGCTCTGCAGGCCAGTACACTGATTTTCAAAGGAATATAAGCATTTGGAGAACAAAATTCCAATATGCTTTTCATGAAGCTTAACTCAGTAAAACAGATATGATTGAAAATTTTACGCATGGTATAGATATAAAATACTGTATTGACTTTTTTATCATTTTCTATTTCATATTTTTTAAAATTACTGGGGACTCTTCTTTCAGAATGATGTCAAATAATTGAAGACACCTTCCTATAAAGATAATCAAACACAATGCAGATAAAATATGCTCCCACCACAGTGCTCAAATACTAGAACTTTTTGTGTTAGTCTTTGTAAGAAATGTTAACATATCTTAGCGGTTTTGCATCAAATGGTACATAATTGGATTAATAATAATAAAGAAATTGTAAAACACTTGGAAATTTTATCACTTATATAGTTGTTGTAGGCATCATTTTTCTGTCAACAGGAAAGAAAGAAACTCCCTCGAGATTACCAGGAAAGATTCTGGCTTTAGAACACAATATTTTTAAGATTTCACATTCATTTTAACACTCTTCCCACATACCTTCAGATTTTCTTTACCTTAAATTGCTCAGTTCACTTTGCACAGAGTTTTGAAACAAAACAAAAAAAAAATTAGGAGTTAGCTAAAATAGTTTAACTGCTGCCTATTTGGAAGCAACAAAAAAAAATATTTACAAACTTCCAATAATTTAAGAATCATTCCTTCAGAAATGTGTTTACTGGCCCGTATTAGTCTTTGGTGCAACTCAAGGGATAGCTGAGTTAGTTCACTTCTGTAGACTTTAAATCATTGTGACTTGGCAGCCAAAAGCATCTTTTACTTCTTCATGCATTATTTTCAGTGCTTTGAGTATCCCAATGCACTGACTGGCTTGCGAGGAAGATTTTGTCTAAAGGGACAGTAACCAATGTAATAAAATTCTAGGCTGTGCATGCACTCCTTGTCAATAGCAGCCTGATTTATAGAATGCCAACACTGAAGTGTCCTAATAAGTGAACAGAAACAGTTGTACCTGCAGATTTCAGCACAAAAATACATGCTGACTGACCCATTCAGCTGCACTTTATGGTTCCTATGGAACAAAATTTCGATAAAACATAACCCTTATAAGGTGTTTATTTATTGCACTGGTAACACTTCTCTAACTTTCATCCTCATGAAACATCTGCTTGACATGAGTGCAGCAGCTAATCAGGGCTGGTGTCTTGCAATTTCTTTGCCTTGAGGTGGCTGGCTGGTGCAAAGAAGGAGTCATAGGAGACGGAGCTTCAAGCTACTGGTTCAAGCATAGTTCAGGTTATTAGCAACTAAAGCTATAGTCTGAGCACTGTTATGTGTAAAACAATAAAATGTAAAGTAGGGCAAGCCGCAGGACCTAATGGATAAGTCAGAAATTACCTGATTGGGTTCAGGGCATACTTTTGCTGATTTTTTTCAATCGTTTTTAGCAAAGCTATGTTTACTTGAGCAATAGCACACAGTGGGTAGCAGGGTTATCATCACATAACCCAGTCTCACAATTAAAAATTAGAATGGATGTGCAATACAGGGCCTAAACAGAAATTCAGGTTAGGTTTTGTTCGAGTTGGTAGCATGCTAAAAATCAGCACCATAATTCATACTTTTTCTAATATTTCTAAAAGACATGTCAAGGTTTAAAATGGGGAAGAGACTAACCTATTTATTAATATATTAATGAGGTTCCTTGAGTATCAGATTATCAAATGCAATGCAAGTCTGTTGTGGAGAAACCTTTCCAGTTACAGGTATAACAATCATTTGAAAAAATAAATTGTTTCAGTGTCCAAGGCTGGTTGAACTGAATTCTTTCTTCTAAAATTTGTCAAGAATTTTTAAAAATATAGATGCTGATGGAAAACAGCAGCATAAAAATTTCTACACAAAGCAGTTCAGACAAACTTGGGGAAATATCTTCCAAACGTAGTAGGTGGCTTGTAATAGATGCTGACATTTTTCATAGGTCATTCCAAAGGAAGCCACCTCCAAGCATAGTATTTTCAGAGACAGTCATTGCATCACTGTGAACATTCTGCCTAGGGTAAGTGTTTTTGAAATGAATGAGGATGAGGTAGGTCAGACAGCCTGTCAGGAGCAGAGTATATAGTTTGCTCATGGATTTAACAAGATGACATATTTTAATAAAGCCATAGGACATGACTGGAATTTTTTAGGAGTTTTTGTATTCTGTGTAAAAACAAAAGTACAGAGGATTTTGTACCACATTTTGTACAAAAGCATCAAGTATTGAAAAAATGAATGTATTTGTTGTAAAATAAAACATTAAGACTTAGATTAAGACCTAGATCTGCTTGTTATCAACACTGAAGTATGGAAGACAATTCTATTGATGAATTTACTTTTTTCTTCATAAGTAACCACCTCTATTCTGCCTCTCACGTCCCCTTGCAGAAAAATGCTTAAAATAGCACCAGGAATTTACAAGAAAATGCCACTCTGAATGACAGAATAAAAGACGTGCAATTGGGCCACTGTAAGCCTCATGCTATAAACTTGTTAACCATGAATTTTGCTGCTGCCATCTACTATTTTGCCTCAAACTGCTTGTGTAAAATAGGATTATAAATTTGGCAACTAATGAAGTCCAGTGCAATAAAAGGCTTGCAAAGAAAATAAGTAAAGTATGTTTAAAAAAAGATGTCAAGGCATTCTGCATGCAAAATTTATGCCTTGGTTTAACAAGACATTCCTACTCTGCCATATCTTGGACCCCCATTCTCCTCAGACACAAACAAAAGGGGAAATTACTTCGCGCTTGTGTGACAACTTCCTCAGAAATTAACTAGATTTCAAAAGCTTAATATTTCTGACCCTGAATCAATATCAGCAAATGTTCCTCCATTTACAGAACAATTATTTTCTGCATTATCTCATTTTGTTAATGTTAAGTATCTAATGTCTTCCTTGGTTTAATGTACAAAAGACCCAAAGACATGTTGAGTAAGTAAGGTATAAAAATGAATGTATTATGTAATCACATAGTATGATTTTTTTTTTCCTTTTATGCTCTAGATTAAAAACTTTGACAAATTGAGTTGTCTACATTTTGCTTTAAGTCTGCACTTGATGTCTAGCTCAGTTCATCTGAGTTAAAGATCTAATACTTTTCAGTCCTGCTCTGTGAGATTCGTTTGTGAATCTCACTTATTTCAGTGGAGAATAATGTTGTAATTCTGGTTTAACTGATGACAATTCAGATCACCATCAAAAAGGAAAACACAAATTAATCCCACCCAGACATTCAGGCACAGCTAATACTTTGTTTGTTTGTTTGTTTTTCTTTTTTAATCTTGAAAGCATTCAGATAAAGCTTCATATGGCGTAGAAACAGGAATCATGGAACCATCCCTACAAAAGGGTTTTAATGATGTTATTAGTTGTTTGATGGAAGCAATGAAAACCTTCCTAAAGCTTGTATTTGTAAATTCTGAAGGCGATGAAGAAAACAATCAACAAGAATATATTTTTTAAAGTTTGATCACATTTTTATGACTGTCCTTATGCTGAAGACAAACTGAAGTTAATCCTGGACATGTGTGGGAGAGTGAGAAACAAAATTTTAAACAGACCCCAGCTATTCTCTTGAACCTCGAGTATCAGGCAGGAGAGTATGAGACCACAACTCCCTAGTCATTCAGTGAATGCTTACTTAACCTGTAAAAGTCTTACTGAGCCCATATCTAGTCCCAGATGTTCCTTAATTCCTGAAGGCTTTCTTGCCTTGTTACCTAGAATGTTGTCATCCCTCTTTGCTGATACACAAACAGTTCATATAATACCTAGGCATCAATATTGTAGGTGGTGTTTTACGGACCAGAAAACTGAAGGTCCACACAAATTTCAGAAGACTTGCTGTAACGTCTTCAATCAGTGGGGCACTTCGTGTCAAATCCCAGATACTCAGTGAGGTTTCAGATTTACTCACTCTGTCATCATCAACATCAGCAGCAGCAATCCAGAGGCAGATCTATTCATGGAGTCATATACAGTATTTTTAATAAATCTCCATCTGTTTTCTGATTAAAAGTCCTGAACAGGATTAAAATGCTCCTGAGATGACTCTATTTCTGGATGGATGATATTGTAAGATACATATAATATTTCTGAACGTGATGCCAAACAAGTTGCATCTGTTGTCCTTTCTTCAGTGATATCTTCCAGTTGATGTCCTACAAAGCATTCTGACTGACAGCTTCTTCTTCTGACACACTAAGTCTGGCTAAAACATTAAGGCCATTTCTGGCCTAGTCGTGTCAACACAGAAAAATACAAAAACAACTGATTGCCAACTGGGCCTTCCAAATCTGAACCAAAAAGAATTGGCTTTGAGCATGTCAGGCATCTCACTGGATAGAGCTTAACATCATGGACCCGTCTGAGTTTCGGTCTGCCATCCATGACTGCTTTACCATCCCTATGTCAGACATTGGCACTAATAACTGAGAATGAATAAAGAAGTTCTTTGAGAAAAGAGCGGCATTTATTCTGAATCAGGGTGCATTTCCTTTCACATTGCTATGCTCACTCATCAGTACCAGGAGCTCTCATTCAAACCTTTCATCAATAACAGCCGAGGATGAGGCAAGAGAAGAGGTCTGCAGTCAACTGTGAAAGACAATTTATACTGTGCCAGAACCAGGGTAATGCTTAGCCCAGAGGATTTTGGAGTTACATACAGAGGAAGAAGCTGTTGATCAGAATGTTTTATACAAGGTGGACTGGGAAAGATCACTGAAAAAAAGGACAACAACTCATTCAGTTTTGCTTGGAGGATATGTGTGACCCTGTAAACACTGTATTAACTCTTCAGTTAGGAATGATGGGCTTGGATCTCTTCACATAAGCTCTGCAACAGCAAATCATTTGTATCAATGTGCAGAAAAGCTGTAAACCAGCATTACACTGAATGCAGAGTTTATCAGAACTGGGAAGCAGAAGGTTGCTGTCACTAGGAAGTGCCTTCATTTGAAACGCAAAAATGTATCATCAAAAATGACTGCATTAATTTGTTCTATCAGAAGCAATTTAGAAAGTGTGTAAAACCACTTCACTTTACCATAAAAACAAACTTGTCATTGTAGCCAAAAGCAAGATCTGGCTGCAGTTACAACTACTGAATTATGAATAGTTCTGTTTAGTATCCTTGCTTCCAACATTTTTTGAGTGACACAAGTGTCCTTGAAAACAGGTCTCCTTAAGGTCTCACTAACAAGTGAGAGCAAGTAAAAATGACATCACAATGGAAAAGTCAGAGAGACATACCTGGTGAGCGAATCATGCCTTCTAATTTTGGTGATCTAAACTTTAGTTCAACCTAAGATAATTCTCTAAGCTGTTTCTAGTGGCTGTTTGAAACTTCCAGTCTCTCTTCATACATCAGATTTCTCTTTCTCATGCAATGGGAACACATAATTGTCCAATGCCTCAAAATGCACCTACATGTTCTCTCAGTTTTGTGCTCTTTACAGCTCTAGAATAATAAAAGTTTTATCAAGAAATATTCATTTAAGAGACCTGGTATATCATTTTTATACTTTATGTAATTTACTCACATTTTTTATGTAATTTGAAAAAAAATCTGTGTCTTTCTTTTTTTTCCCTCTTCACAGTCGCCAAATGTTGACAGACACAGAAAAATTGTCCCTGTTACAAGAGATAGTCTAAGCACAGGTAACTAACGTGTTATTCTTTCACAGTCTTCTATAATGAAAACTGTCAACACATCTCGGGTCAAATAGGAACATCATTAATAAGGAGCACAACACAAACATGTTTACAGCATTGTCTGAATTTGCTACTATCTGGCAGGAGTGATTATAGTGAATTACCCTGTGCAATATAGGAAAACCCTGTACAGAACTAATAGTCAGTGAACTGTACTTCACAGAAAATGAAATGCTAAAGAGCCAAGAATATAGTATTTACTTAAATATGTCAGAAAAATATTCTAGTTGCTTGTTTCTGACCCCCAGAAATTGCCTCTCTCACCCATATACATACAAATACAGAGCTGAGATGTTTTCTTCAACCTAACTCAGCAGTTGATGGCATACCAAAAATAAATGCTTATATGAAAGTTTCTACAGTAAGTTCTGTGCCCCTACATACTAGTAGCTATTCACTGGTAGCAGACAATCTCACTACGGATGTTTTAAGATCTCCAAGTTCTTACATAGCCCTTGTTACTATCACCTCAAAAGCTTCTCCTCAAATATATCCAACACTAATTCTGATACACCTGTGCAAAGTAAAACATAAATTCATTATTTCTACAATTTATGAATTGCTGGAAATATGGCTTTCTGATTACTCTGCTTACTTTGGTGGTAATACTTGTTACTGAACTCATGAATGTGGCCCACCATGCCACACACTGTTACTTTCTGTATAGATCACATATGAAAGGAATCACTGTACTTGTGTACAAATGAACTCCATATAAAAGCATTTGATAGAAATACACATTTTTGCCTTCTACGTATAATCATGAATGAAAGATTGACTAAAGCTGTGTTAAACACCCTCGGGATGTTTGAAGCGATTTAACAAGACAAGATTGTCTTTTTTAAAAAAATACATTTTTTTAAACACCTATGTTTAATGATTGCTATAATTCTGCAATGGAAAAACACAGAGTGAGAATCTTGAATCTCCACTGAAATGGAAATGAAACACAAAAAGAACTTAATAAGCAATGGATAAAAGACCCATTGGGTAAATCAGAAAAATGTCTCTGTATGTATCCAGTGCAGTGCTCACATGCTGCTGCATTTGTGACATATCTAGAGACCTGATTTGCGGATGACCTATTGTGCTCAGAAAAATACACCATTATTAGACAGTGCTTATCTTTACTTTTTCTGGATCCTAGCCTGTTTATGTTGTCTGGAGTACCTATAGATGCCCTAACTAATAATGAGATGATTGTTCCATTCAGTTAATCCTCTCCAAAAGATGGAGGTTCATATGTCCATGCCTCCGGATATGTTGTATATATTATTGTATACTCTGTTTTAAGACAGATGCCATATCTATCTGTTCTACTCAAAAACATTACCTTTTACATTTACAAAAACATTACCTTTTTAGGGTAATAGAATCAATGTTAGGCCTTGCATGGAACATTATACAGGGAAGCTTACACTTTTAGCCCAAGAGACAGTATCTGACATCTTTTTCGGGTAAATCTCTTCCAAAAGATTTTCCTTTTATCGTTGACCAGTCTGATAGAAAACCAATTGCCATTTTCCACTTATACTGAAATTAATTCATTAATCCTTTAACATCCTTATCAGAATCCCGAGCAAAAGACAAATAATCAATTAACCATGACTTAAAAAGCGTGACTTGAAAATCTTTCAAGTTCTAAGTAAAAATATAGGGAATTGAAGGGTGTAATATAAATATTATTCTAATAAATGTCTATGTTACTAGAAATACTTTTTGTGTAACTATTTACCTCCCCTGTGTGGCACAATTGTTTTTGCCAAAAGTGTAGTATTTGTATGACATCTTTATAAAGAAATGGCACTTCTGCTGACAGCTGCTTAATACATTCTTGTTTAGCATAAATTTAACAAAAATCTGTAGTTTCGTGAAGCTGACACTTCAGCAGCAGATGGATGACATCTGAAGCACCAGCCAAATGTAAAGGAGGAGTAGGGAGGGCTGAATTTTGCCCACTAAGATTACAGGCTACTTATGGTTTATATACTGACACAAATAGCTTTAGCAGCACAATGTTACCATAGAAACTTGTAGACCAGTAAAATATTCCTCCAGTTCTCCACCAATGGAGGGACAGGAATACAAAGCTTGATATGGTAATGAAAGCCACGGGGATGATGAATGTGAACTGATTGAGGGTGGGGATTAAGTAAAACCTTAATGAGCCTTTAGGAGTGAAGAATGACTGTGACTTCCCTAGTTAATACAGTGGTGTATTTAATTCTCTAAGAGCTTTCACATACGTTGACAGGAAAATATTTCACTCAAATGTTGCTTTTTTCCTAGAGATTACACTGTCAGACATCTTTTGGATTTTTCTTAATTATTCTATACTGGTTTTATACACTTGGGGGAGGGGGCATGATTCAAAATATAGACTGCAGTTTCAGACCACAGAAAACTGTATTTTATTAATAAAATTCAATAAAATCAGCTAATTCTACTGTCTGCATCATTTCGTATTTCCAGATAGAAACTACCGAATGAGCTGCTGTAATTCTCAGTGCATATCTAGAAATCTATTTCTGATTCACTCACTTTTAAATTGCATATTCAGGCATTTTATTTTGGTCCAAGTCACAGAGTCAACTTTTTTAATGGTTATTGCTGATTGTTTTAAAAACTGTAACATCTCCATCAGTAGAGAACCTCAAAATTTGGTGGCATTTCAATCTAAAAAAAAATATCTATGTTTTCATGGTATTCTGTACACTTTCCAAGATACATTAGTACATATGCCATCTGACTCATACCACAAGAACAAGTCCATCTGTTTAAATGTACTAATTTTGTCACACTAAATGGTATATGTTGGGCTCTTACTATGTAAAATGCTAACACTATAATGCACAAGTTGTTTTTTTTATACATAGTAGTGTGTAGATATTACATCTTCCACAATTCGTTGAAGATCAAAGAAAATATACTATGTAATTCATGCGACTGCAATTCATCTGTTTCCAGTCATTTGCAGCAATTATCTATATGCTATTCTTTAAGATGCAGGCTAGACAGACTGAAAGAATAAAAAATGAAACATCTGAGATAACTTAGTTCCAATGAGATGGAACTCAACTTTATACTTCTAGACCAATTGTGTTGACACACCAGAAGGCTGTGCTGATATCCAGCGAGGCCTGGACAGACTGGAAGACTGGGCAGAGAAGAACCTGATGAAATTCAACGAGGGCAAGTGGAGGGTCCTGTACTTGGAGAGGAACAGCCCTAGGCACCAATACAGGTTAGAGGTGGACCTGCTGGAAAGCATCTTTGCAAAGAAGGACCTGCGAGTTCTGGTGAATAATAGGTTGACCATGAGTCAACAATGTGCCCTTGTGGCCAAGAAGACCAACGGTATCCTGGGGTGCATTAAGAAGAGTGTGACCAGCAGGTCAAGGGAGGTTATCCTCCCCCTCTACTCTGCCCTGGTGAGGCTGCATCTGGAGTACTGCATCCAGTTCTGGGCACCCCAGTTTAAGAAGGACAAGTAATTACTGAAGGGAGTCCAGCAGTGGGCTACAAAGATGATTAGAGGCCTGGAGCATCTTTCTTATGAAGAGAGGCTGAGAGAGCTGGGTCTGTTAGGCCTGGAGAAGAGAAGACTGTGAGGAGATCTTATCAATGCTTACAAATATTTCAAGGGTGGATGTGAAGAGGATGGGACCGGACTCTTCAGTGGTGCCAAATGATAGGATGAGGGGCAAAAGGCACAGACGGAAGCACAGGAGGTTCCATCTGAATATGAGGAGGAAATTTGTTACTCTGAGGGTGCCAGGGCACTGAAACAGGCTGCTCAAAGAGGTCACGGGGTCTTCTTCTCTGGAGACATTCAAAACCCGCCTGGACACATTCCTGTGTGATCTGCTCTGGGTGAACCTGCTTTGGCAGGTGGGTTGGACATGATGATCTACAGAGGTCACTTCCAACCCCAACCATTCTCTGATTCTGTTAGAATGAGGTAAATGCTGCATTTATCACACACTATGTCCAAATGAGCTACAAATATGGAAATCTAACCAATTGAGTACTTAATATCACATTTATCAATGTTTAACAAAATGCTGTCTTGATTATATCTGCTTCTGTTACCTCGCTGTAAGTTGATCATCCACATCAGTCTTTGATTTCTCTGGGGACACCTGTTCTGAGGCAAGGGCAGCCCTGCAATATGAATTGTGAAAACATACTTAATGCACAAGAAGATATTTGGAAACACATTATATCATTTAAATGGATTACCATTGTAGGTACTGTATTTCTTACAAAAGTAACCCCAGTGATTTTCAGTTTTCCCTGAGAAACATTTTCCTGTTTTTTTTTTTTTTCTTTACATATATATAAAATAAAAAATATATATAATATATATAAAGAATGACATACATAATATATAAAAAGAATTAATATATAAAAAGCTATATAATGCTTTATTTCGTGAGATTACAACATCCACTGAGTCTTGAAAAATTAGTATTCCAAGACCAGCTGCTTTGTTAGCACAGATATAGTAATAAAGTGCAGTTCCTTTACTGTTTCAATAATATTTTAGTAATAAAGGATTTTTAAACACTTTTCTACTACCTTATGTAGTAACAACTAACGTTTTGTTTATTTAGAAAAGTACTGATTTTTAAAAAACTAAGTAAACAATTTCACTTTCCTGTTTTTACTTATTTGTATGAGTAGTCAGATTGGTCGTTACAGGAATACTAAAATTTTAACAAATTATAAAAAAGGGAGAAGGCAGGTGATACAGTTGGATGTGAGAGTTACAGGTTTCTTTAGAGAATCTTCCAGTTAGGATGGCAACTAAACCATGACAAGTTTTATAGCTGTCTTAACTATAAGCCATGAAATTACAGGTTGTTTAAATAATCTTTTCCTAATTTAGGCCTTGTGAAATGCATGTTTAATTAATTAATTAATTAATTAATTTTCTGAAATTAGAGCAACCTTTGCAGACATTCAGATAAGTTTAGAGTACTTTAAGTCAATTTACCTTATGTTAATACCTTCTATTACGAGTCTTTGCATGTGCACAGCTTTTTAATTTACCACTTTCTTTTTCTTCATTTTGTGCATACTCTATTTTTCACTCTTTCTTTATAGCAACAGTTTAATATAAAGGAATTTTTGCATTAGCAACATATATAACTGTGGAACTAAAACTGGGAAGCAGGTTTAAATTTTTTGTAGAGTTACAGTTGGTTTTGCAGTTTGAATAAACATCCAATTAAACATTCTAAGCTATGTGAAAAGTTACATTTCTGCAAGGAAGGAAGTCTTCTTCATGTAATTCTGTGACATTGACTACAGAGGATCCCTTCCAGATAAATGATACAGTCTGTGTATTATAAATATATGTAAAATAATAATCAAGGCTTGTGCACAGAAGTGTGTTGCATTTCTAAATCTACTAAGAAGCAAAGTAAGCAAGACATACGTCATTGGAGCCTCCGAATTTTCCGAAGTGGTCCTAAGGAAAGAAAAGAGTAAGGATTTCAGAAACCAAGTAGCAAAATGCCAGTATTGAAGCACTTTGCAAAATTCTAAATCAGTCAAAGGCAGTTAATTTTGCTTTTTCTTACTTCCTAAGTGGTTGTTTTCTTTGTTTCTTAATGTGGAACACATGTTTAACTCAAGTAGCATAATACTAAATTCTAATCATATTCTTTATACTTTACTAAGACAATCATTCTTCAATTAATATTCTCCAGTCATTGATCAATAGTGTTCTGTTTTCAGCACACAATTTTTAATCAAAAAACTCAATTACAGTGAGCTGCTTATATTCTTAGCTTCAACTGCAACATCTCCTAAGTGTTCTATAAAGTGTGCTTAGTCAGCTTGGAATGGAGGTGAAGCACTTCAGAGGTTTCCATGTCATGCTTGACTAGTAGAAGGCTGGGATCAGGTCTCAGAATCAGGAAATGTAACTGAATAATAAACCCTGACCAAAAATCTTCCAAACCCATGATTGCTGAACTCCCTTCCTGGGGTTAGCAGAACAACTGGCCATTCTCATATTTGAAGAAAAGACACAGGTCTTTGCTCCACCTGTCACTAAGACTGATACTGACCTTATAAAACTGGTTATTAGCATCTATGCATAGCACTTTACTTCCTGAAACTCATGGGCAAGTAAAAGGCTTTGCTTTGGTGACTATTATTAATTACAATAACATTCACAATTTGAAATAGCTTTCAAAGCACTTTTAAAAGACGAAAAAATAAGTGCCCATCACTGTTTAACCAACAGTCTTTGGTGACAGTGTTGTTAGAGGACCCAGGAAGGCACATGAGAGCTTCATTAAAAATATGCCTGTATTTTGGTCTTCTCTGGACTATGAGAGAAGAGGAGTAACTGGATAATTAGCATTGAGAAAGACACAGGAATCTCGGCATTTTTTTGGAATCTGGGCAGATACCATATAGAGGATGAAGCATGTCCTATGCTTTCAAACTTACCATGATCATAGTGAGATATTGAAGTGAAGCCAGATAAATTCATCACAGTTGACATATTAAAAATATCTAGTAAACACTGACTTAAAAGAATATAAACTTTAAGATTTAGGAGATATCTTTCTGCTGGGCGGTGAGTGACTTTGGACCTTGGCCAAACAG
This sequence comes from Columba livia, assembly GCF_036013475.1. Lineage (NCBI taxonomy): Eukaryota > Metazoa > Chordata > Aves > Columbiformes > Columbidae > Columba > Columba livia. The sequence continues at coordinate 46,080,557 of NC_088602.1, read as the reverse complement.
ACAGTAGTAAACAGAGAATAAGAATAAAAAGAATTGCTAAACTTGGTTTTAAGGATTCATGTTAAAGTGTCCCAGTGGCAAAAATTTCACAAACTGCCTAGGCAATAGTGTACCAAGGTATTGTACCTGACATGCAATGTATCCATTAAATTCTATTTAATTTAATTTTTATCATTGATATGCACAAGACTTATGTTGGAAGTTTCCCAGATTAAAACTAGAGAAGTACAAGACAATGCTGCAGCCAATGGGAGACCTAAGCAAAGAATACCACTGAAGTTCATTAGTGAATATTTTAAGCCATCCATATCCTGCTTTTAGATGAGATCACAAGAAATATTCTCTGTTCTCTTTCTGATCTGCTAGAAAGCAAACACAACTTTAGAAATAAATGTTAAACGTTCATCTGCAAGTAACTTTAGCCAGAGTTTTTCTTCTAAACTTATTATTGGACACCTCACTGAGATATGACTAAGCAAATCTTTAGGTTTTTGCCACACCGTTAACTAAAAGGGCCCAGGGTTAGCCCCTGGCTGTCAGACCAAATGGTGCCAATAGATTCCTGCCCTTCTGGCTAGTCGCTCTGTAGCAGATTTGTCTTGTGGACAGCTAAATGGAATAGTCCAAAGCAAGACCATGAAGAAAGCATAAAAGCATTGTAGGAAAATTTGGGGAGCAATTATGTAACCTCAAGACACTGGCACTTCACATATTCAGATCTGAGTCAGTGCTGGGCATGAAGCTGTTGAGAGCCCGAACAAGTATCAAGGCATGGGATGCTTTCTCTTGCCATCTTCCTCATCAAACTCAGTCCCTCAAAGAATTGCCCTGTTGGGTCACTCTCAAAAGCAGCTCTAGCTAAGAACTAGGAAATAACTGACAATCATTAGTACTTACCGTTTGGTTTCCACTGTTTCTGTCGTAGTCTTTGTACTTGAAACTGAGGGAGGCATCCAAGACTGCCTGTCAGTGTTAACAAATAAATTCCTGAGTATTAGTTTGATGCTATGGGGCTGGACAGCATACTGTGAATATTAGAAAGTCAGAAGTGATGTAGAAATACCTTGAACTTTTCTTAAATTGTTAGTATCATGAAATACTGCATACAATAGGTTTTAGACCATTTTTTCCAGAAAAATGAATGAAATTGGAAATAATACAGTAAATTTTAATTATTGTTGTGAAAAGTGTGTTCTCTGACTCTAGGTGGTCTTTTCTGCAATCTGACTGATACAGATAAATGGATCATTCATGAGAAGGACAAACAGATAGAATGCACAATGGAAAGGGTGTCAAGGATCAAGCCAAGAAACATGTTCAGACTGGTATTAGAGGTCACATAAACATCACAAGCACTTTCAGTTATTATCATTTTTTTTCCTCAAAACTATCAATCCAGCAATTATTTCTGAGGAAAAAGCAATTGCACCATAAACAGTGCAATTCAGTGATGGCCTTTCACATCTTCAAAGAGCTGGAATAGAACTACAGGGCTGAAAACACCATAAAATTCCACCTAACAAGCAGGGCGATTAGCATGAAAATGATGACATTTTAATTTCTGCTTTCGTAGTTCTACTGATCACAATTTTTATGCATGAAATATAGAAGAGAAAATTACAAACAGACAGAATTTGCAGCTGGGAAGTATGCACAAAAATATGGCTATTGCCCACAGTGTATTTAGATTAAAAATGTAGCTCTTTGCTCCACACCCTGGTTTTATTATTTCCCAGATGATACTATCAGAAATCAAAATTTTTAAAGCTAACTGTGCATCATGCATAAAACCTTAGTGTGTTCTATTGCAGTGCAACAGCACAGGGTCAAGTTTAGCATCAGAGATTTCAGCTGATCACAACTACAGTGAGCTACAAATTTAGACACTTGAAAAGGCATAAGGTCGCTGAGTTAAGGGCTGCAGGACAGAGCATCTATTGGTGCTATGTCCACTGGGCTCACAAAACTGGCTCTACAGAGACAACCTTGAAACACATTACTCTCATGGAAAAAGCCAAAGCATGTAGAAGACGATTCCTTGAAGCTGCTGAGGAGTTAGAGCATGCTAGAGGAGAGAGTTGGTAACATTTTTATATGTAATTGTGATATATTACTGAGTTTTCATAGAGTGCTATATATCCTTTGGCAACCATGCAATGGTGGTAATGATTACCTTTTTTTCTTGGTTGGAGATGTTGCAGCAGTGTTTGTGGATGATGCATCAGGAGTCCAAGATTGTCTGTTAAGGAAATACACTTAATTAATTAATTAATATTCAATAAGTATATCATTCTAAGAAAGAACAACAACAACAAACAAATAAACCCCACAATGATAAGAAATCATGTTTCTACTGCCAGAATGATAAAACCGTGTATGGTAAATGGTAGGACTATGTTTATACATGAGAGAACAGATGTGTTTTCACTTGATATCCAAAGTAATTACTGGCTTCTTAATATCCGGACTTCTGTACTTACACTTCAGTCTCCGAAACTTAAAATATTAAAGTATTTACTTTTCATTATTTAAATTTTAGGTTTCTTCCTGAATTGTGTCAATTTTATTATATGCCTGTAAAAGTAGCTGGTATTCCTCATACTCCTAACTGTATAAATTCCAAGCCAGTGATTTTTCTCATAAAGGTCATCACAAAGTTATCGTCTTGTCCTCTGCAATTCTTAATGTAATGAGAATAACTGAAAAATGGAACTTTAGAAATAATTTTATTGCTCTCTGGCAGGAAAAAGTATATACCATTTAAGTCTCATGTAAGTCCTAATTCAAAATTCACGGTAGGTCTATTAAAAAGTCATCTCCGGACAAAACAAGGTAAAATCCAATTTATATGATGTTTCATGTTTCATCATCACCATGATTTACAACATAATGCTGCAGAATCATAATTTAAAAGAATGACCTCACTTGACCTTTAAATGCCAGGGATATTCATTTGCTCTTCAGAGTAATATCTCAACACTTCTCAAGATGACATTTAATTGCTGTGTTCAGTCTTCACTAGCAACTATACTTCTGTAATTTATTACTGACAGAACACTACTGACATTGATGAAGGTGCAGTGAAATATCTGTACCATTCATTTGTAAGTATGGTGGCTGAGCTCTCCTGACTTCCATTTTTTAAATAAAAATTTCAAGTAGGTAGGAACTGTAAATTCTTCAGAAACTAAATTTTCAGTGTTATGTAATCATATTATATATAAAAATTGGTCCTCTCTGAATCATAAACAAACTTAGAATGTCTCAAAAATATGTACTAACTTATTTTAAATTAAATATTTGTTTAAACCAGTTTTAAACAAAAGACTAAGCTTCTGACAAAAGAAAACCTTTCAAATAAATCATACATTTTCTGTTTGTTTTTTTGTGGGAAAAATCAGTTAACTTGTCTGTCAAAAAAAAGTATTCTTTTAATGTCTTAGTACTCAAGTTTTCCATTTGCAATGTTCAACAACATTTTGCACTGAAAACCTTAATCAGAAATTTTTCTTGCAGACTTTCCCCAGAAACATGTAGCCTATTTGATAGAATTAATGCAAAGAAATTTAGAACTCTCAAACATACCCACACTGAACTGTTTTTGAAACACTCTTATTTTTCTTTTTTGTATTTAAAATGCTGTGTGTCATAAATAATTGCTATGCTGAGTAAATGTGTTATCTGGCTGGGTCTTTCTTTTAATCTTTGTGGACAAATACACATTTCTAAAGAAAAATATTCTTATTCTAAAGAAACTATTAGTATTTGACAGACATAAGATGAATTGTCCTCCAAAAGATCCCTTTTCTCTTCACCAGCTATAAAAGGATTCTGTGATAACCTAGGTATAAATGTCTGCATTTGAGATATCGTGTGGTGAAATGAACCTATTAGGCCATATCCCATACAAAATATCTCTCTATATAATATATGCTTGGTATGTACAGGTAATCAAAATGTATGATAATATATAACAAACAGATGATAATACATGATAAATTATACATGAGACATGATAAATCATTTTACATAATATTTAAATCATAAAGCTTCCAAACCTCATACCTGTTGCTTTGCTTATTATTCAGAGTTGGAGACTTATTTATTTTATCAGTATCATTTCTGTCCGGAATTCTGTAAGAAACACAGAAATTATTTATAACACACATGCTAGATCTTATTTAAAACAAACAACCAAACAAACCAACCAACCACAAACACTTGCATAAAATTCAAAGATGATGTATCACTTTGCCCTGTGTACAGATTAAAAATTCCCCAGTGTCAAAACTGGTATAGAACTGAAGCTGATTTAATATAAATTGAATGTATTAATATCTGAATAGTCTAAGTAGCTCACTGCAAATAACTGTTTTAAAATGTTATGTTGAAACACTAATTGATATGCTGTATCAAGCTTCATTGTTGTAAGCAGTTAATTTATTACAGCTCCTTTAAATTAAATCAGAATACCAGAAAGAAAAATGGTTTTCAGTCAAGCAGCGCATAAGCCATCCCCTCTTCCTCTACCTCACCATCACTTGAGGGATGCAACAGTCTTGTTTTCTTTCCACCTTTTAGAGATCAATGTGACTTGAAAATATTCTGGTGTAAAATCCCTGATAAAGCGTGCTAGTGACATCTATCAAAGAAGTTAGATTATTTGTACTTGAATTGATTTTGTTAAGTAATGACATTTACAGTAAGAAACAACCATGTGATTTTTCAAGCCCTCTATGTATTCTACAGTTGTTGCCTAAAACCCTTCAGAATTTTCACAGAAATCACCATGTAGCTTTCATAGCTGGAAGAACTTAAGTACTTATTTTATTTCAGCTTTCTCCCCATATATGGAATATCCTTTAATAAGAACAGGGGGACTCTGAAAAGTTCAAATATGAGGCGATGTACATTGAAATACATTACAAATACTAAATTGAGAGGGTTATCTTAAATACTTGGTTAAACCAGCTCAAACACATTTTGAGCTACAACCTATTTACATACAAAAATTACTTAATTTTAGTTATCTATTCCCATTTATAAACTGAAACTATAGATACAAAGTAATTAAACCTAGAACTACAATATAATATAATAATATAAAATATTTTGTATCCTTTCTTCAGGCAAGTATCACAGAATACTGTTGTATTTAATGAAAACCCTTCAAGGGAACTCTGGGACATAATCTGCACCAGTATGTGCTCTGTGCCTTTTTCAAACATTAAATTTAATTGTGCAAACAACTATTCTGTATCGTGGGCAGCTTGTCACTATGACCAGCAGTTACAGTTACTGGAAGGATCACTAGAGGTCTCACTAAACTCACTCACGTTACTGTGGATGCAAACATGAGCATTTCTTATAATTCACAACTGCCCTATGAACCAGGATTTCTTTCAAGTTTAATTTCATATTTTCACATTTTCAGCATAATAAATGGTTCTGTATTTGCCCATTTTAAGGATCCATCTGACATCCTACTCCACTGCTGCCCAGTGTAGCAGGAGCTTTGAAAAAAGTGAAGGAAGAAAGGTAAGTATAATGTTAACTTCTCCTTGTATATAACTTTTCAGCTTCTGATAAGCAGTGGTCAGAGAATATCCTCTGTTTGCATCCAGAATTTTGTCTCCAAGAGACACCTTCGGATCAATGATCCATTTACCCATCTAAAGATTTTTCTGAACCAATTTAAATTTCTGGCCTCCACAATATTCTGCAGTGTTAACTCCTACAATTAATGTTAAAGGAAAAATAAGTGTTCTCTTTTTTTTCTTTTTTTCTCTCTTTTTCTTCCCCCTTGAATCATTACCTAAACATTGCATACACTATCTCCTCATTTTTACAGTGCAAATAACATAAAATATTCATTCCATACTTACTTTCCCTGGATCACTCTTTTCCAACCTGAGCAAACTTCGTCTCTTCAGACATTCCACATATGAAAGCTATTCCATCCTTGTGATCATCCTTTCTCCCTTTCCTTTTTACTTGTTTGTTTGGTTGGTTTGGTTGGTTAGTTTTTTGTGGTTGTTGTTTTTGGTGGGTTTTTTTGTTTTGTTCTATTGTAGTTTCTTCACGTAAGTGAAATACTGCATGCAGTGCTCAAGATATACTAAACAGGTTCACACTATGACAGAACAGCGGTTTCTGGTTTGCTCTCACTTCACTTTTCTAATGATTTCTACCATTCCAAAGGATTAGATTACTAATAAAGCAGACAACGAAAGTGTGTCGTTTGCTTCAGCCTCATCCCTTCAGATCTAACATCTATAAATGCAATTAGGATTTATTCTTCATGGAAGCTACTCTGGACTAAGTAACATACAACACTTGGAAAAATAGCAACGTAATTTTCATTGTCACTATTTGATTTTTAAAGTCTTGGTCATCTTTTGTCAAATATTTAGTTAGTTGCTAATAATAAGAGAGTAATAAAGGAATAAATAATTTTTTTCCTCCCATCCAGAAAGGCTAGATGTGATCACCTGCACAATGCAATTGTTATCTGAGTTATATGTAGATCTACATGTCAATACAAGTATATTTGTACCTACTACCATCAAGCTGTGGATTTCTGTTAACAACTTAAGTGTGTTTGGTATTTTCATGTGCTTGCAGCCAATGGTACAATTGCATGTAGCCATCTGCTATATCTCTCCCAGGTCTGTAGTACTTAAACTGATGTTCAAGTTTTGTAGATATTGGGTTAGGAAAAATTTATATCAAACAATACCTTATTTGAACATGAATATGGCAGTATCCAAGACACAAAAAGCTGTACTTAATATGGCTTTTAGATATGTTTCCACTGTCACGTTTACACATGCAATGAAGAACTCAAAATTACTCCTCTACTTCTCAAACGTTTTTTTTTTTTTATTACAATTTAAAATACTTGAATTTCTACTTCAAATACTTCAAATATTTCAATACTTCAAATACTTCAAATAATAGCCATTTTGAAGACCAGCTATTGAAGAGATTCATCCAGAGAGATCCAGACAAATCTTTGTCTCTTGGAATGTCACAGTCATGGCCAGGAGACATGAAAAACAGAGTTGTGGAAAAAAGTTTCAATCTCTAGCTTGAAAACAGGTAACTCTTAAAGAACTTATGCAGGGTAGAAGGCCACAATTTTAGAGTATCTTAGCTAGACAAAATTTATTTTCTACATGGACAACGTGACTTACAATAATTCTGTAAACAATTATGAGAGAACTCCAATACCAAGGTAAATCTTCCCAAGAACTGTCTAGAAGGAGCAATCATTTAGACTTTATTCTTCATTTCAGAAACATGCTCTATTTTCAAATTCCCATTTTAATTTTGAACAGGAAAAACAAATGAATGCTTCTTTGTCACACAGGCAACTAAACAATATAGCTGTTCTGCCAACTATTCTAAGCTTGGAGACTTCTTTACTGTGGTTACGCTTGTCAGAAGTAATTTATAAGAAAACCAGGGAATTGTTCCTGGTGGAGAACATCCCTCACAGAGGAAGTAGATGTACCAAATTTGACTGCAGGCTACAGAAAGGTGCTAAGAGAAAATACATCACCACACCCTTTCATGCCTTAGGTTGCAAGTCTGAAGAGATGCAGAACACACGGTCATCCCTTACAGAAGTGACTGCTTGCAATAGTTGTGCACAAATTAATCCTGGAATTGCTATATTCCACAGTTTTGAGAAGACCAATGATGAGTGAGGAAAAAAAAAACAAACAACTTGACTGCAGCTTCCTCACTGCGATTATTTCAAGGTAGAACCATCATTATTCAATCCATTTATGGACATATTCCACATTAATTATCAGAAGTTTATCTTCACATCTGTAATTATTTCTCTGTATTCTCTGTCATCTGTTGCATATTAAGAACCCTTTATGTCATATATTTGTGTTTATGAAAAGACAAAGGCAGCCAGCTTACAGCCTAAAATAATTTAGACATCTTACTATCTCAGCATAAAGCAAAAAGATATACATTATGATGATGATAGAGATAGAGACAGAGTACAAAAGGACAACGCTGTTCAGTGACACTGTAGAAATTGGAATCGTCCTGTGCCTTCCTTCAAAATTGTTTTGAAGTCAACAATTGTGTAGATAACACTCACACAGCTGATACATTCTACTTGAAATTCACAGAAATTTGCTTTAAGGAGTCTCAAATAAACTGATTTCCTATGTGATAATAGAGAAGGTCTTTTCATGCATAAATCACTGGTTAACAAGCAGGAAATGAAGGTCTGGAATAAACAATTTTTCAGAGTGGAAGGCAGGATCTGCACAAGACCTGTGTTTTTCCATATGTTCTTAAATTATCTAGAAAAAGAAGGCAAGTGAGATGATGTTGCTTGCCAATGACACTAACTCATGACAGTCAAAATAAATGCCGACTAGCAAGGCTTTCAGAATTCGTCTGCTAACATGTCAGATTTCTATAATGGCAGATGACATTAACTTTTCATAGGTGCAAAGTAATGCCTGCCAAGAAAAACAATCTCTGAAACAGCTATTATCACTCAGGAAAATGGTCTTGGAGTTATATAGATAATGTTTTGAAAATGAAAGCTCAATTCTCAGCAGCACTGAAAGGAGCAAATTCAATATTGTGAAGTATGAGGGAAAAAATAACAAATGAATCAAAAGCTGTCCTTATACTCCTCTATATATACAAGAGATGTGTCCATCTTAAACACTTGCATGGAGATTTGGACCCCCAGATCAAAAACGCTAATATGGAAATAGAAAAGATTCAGAGAAGAGCAATAGGTAAATTAAAGTTATGGAATGGCTTTCTCTTGATGAGTGAACAGCAAGATTCAACGGCCTGCAGAACAATTGACAGAAGAACGATATCACACAGCTTATTCTATTCCAGGCTTCTATGGAGAAGGTAAATTTTAGTCAACAATGTTTTGTTGTTTCTAACAACAGAAGTAAGGACCATCAAGCAATATTTTACACTGTGCTGAGATCCAGTCAAACAAGTGCACTTTTTCCACAGTGTGCATTTAAATGCTGGTACTCATAGCCTCAGCATGTTGTAGGTGCCAGATGTAAATGGGGGCTGAATTTTGAAGATGCGACACAGAAAGAATCTACAAACACAGGCATGGTCACGTCTTGACAGAGGTCAAGGCTGAAGAAGACATTCAAATTAATCCCTTGTATGATAAGCATATGATTCTGATATTTGTACTGATCATGGTATGAAACGGCAGCAAGGATTTGCAAAGAACTAGAGGTTTAGCTTTGTTGTGCTTAAGTGTTGGAGATAGGACTTTGACTTCTAGTTTAAAAAGTGGGAAACTGGGTAGGAGTGCATATCATCTGTACAGAGATAGTTACATTTATGAGGACAAGAAAACATAGAAATTGATATAGAAAAAAGAAGAGCAAAATGTCGAAAGAACTTCTCAAATCATGTTTCCATTTGTATCATTCATGCAAAAATAGTTCTGCTTAGTCTTATTTCTACTAAGTCTTCCACTTTGATGTTTAATAAATAACAAAATTTAAAAACCAACCAAACAACAACAAAAAAAAAGCAAACAGAACCAAACCAAAACAAAACAAAAAACCCCACAATCCACTGATTTAATTCAAGCTTTTCTTTTAAAGACCTCTCACAGGTATGAGAATCACAAAAGACAATGTATACGGAAAAAAATCCCTACCTGTCCAAGTTAGTATCAGACCTGTATCGTCCAAGTACAGCTTTCTGATCTTCCTTTTCATTTGTGCTAGTGCTATAAAAAAGGTTAGAAATGCCACTTTGGTCACTGCTTTTATTAAACAACTTATCACCAATAAAACAATATATGTCTTGAATTAAGGTATCATACAGGATTTCAGACCATTCAGGTGTCAACAGGTCCAACCCTGCATCAATTGCAATAATTGAATTTACAATTATTGACAATGATGTCAGATTTACATTGGAAATATGTATAGACTAAAATTTAAAACAGAAAGCTCTTGCTATAAACAGGATATAGTAACAGGAAACTCAGTTTTCTTTGTGAATATCATTAGAAATCATCAGATACTCTACTGTACCTGTGTAGGTTATCTTGGGATTTGTATTGATTAAGCACAGCTCTTCCATAGTTTTCATCAGCACTTCAAGCAAAAAAAAAAGACAGTGGTTAGTTAAAATTTTAATATTTAAAACAGAAAGTTGTTTCTTGGCAAAAGATTCCTGTCCTCAATCAGATTTCACAGCTGCCGTGACCACATCTTCTACAGATCTCTGCTTTAGGTGACTCCAGACATTTTGGAGTAAGAATTATCTCTTCCTATCTGCTGTTCTTGGATCGAATAATGAGGGCCTTGTCTCAAGGTGGAGATCTTACAGTAATACAAGTCCTAGTTTGCATTACAGTAAATTTCAACTGTTTCTGACTTAAGGTCCTTAAAAGAACTTCTCAAGATTTATAGTCTTCGTGCTTGTAAAAAGAAAAAGTCAGATTGTATTCTTGCAGCCTAAATATATGAATTGTGGGATTTTTCTTGTAGAGCAGAAGCCTGACATCTTATTAAATGGTCAGTGCTCAAAAGTCCCAATGAAAAGCATAGTCAGTGAAAGTCCGGAAGACTAGTACTTCCAAAAGGCAATCAATACCTCATCAAGATAAGCAAATAACAGTTATTTGATGAAATTTACGTAATTCTAGATTATACTATTAATGAAAAAATAGAAAATCCAACAAAAAGTATGTGGCATGGTGAACTAAATACCTATCTTTCATATCTTCATATCTTCATATCTTTCATATCTTTCTTACCTTTCCTCTTCAGGCCTCTTCTTTATCCAGCTGTTGTCTTGCAAAAGGGTCCGTCGTTTATTACTATCATGAGTAGTCTGTTGTCTGCTTTTAATTGCAACAGAGGGGCTCTTTTTATCTGCAAATGCAGAGAAACATCTTGAAAATGAATATATGGGATAATTTTGGAAGCTTAAATTACTACTAAAAAGGCTGAAATATGTAAAAGTTTAGCACAGATTGAATCTTTAGCTACCACTGCTGTTTAGTACAAACTGTCCTCTTGAAAAGTTCATGACTTAATCCCTTCAACCTTGAAGGGACTGCAGAAGCCCAGTTTATCAAACAAAATTCAGTTTCATCCTTGATATGAAACAGCTTGGCATATTTTTAATGTCAACAATCACGGATCTGATAAAGGAACTATGAAATATACATACAAGAGTAAATTGAGGAAAGTCAAACTAATTAATCCTGTTTCCTGGGCTGTTGTCTGTGGTTCTTATATTTATAGAAGTGTGACAGGATGTAAATTTCTAATGAAAACTAAACTTGAAATAATCAAATGGCCCTCCACCTACATGCAGTCTAACATGTGGATTTTCAGGTTTCTCAAACGGTTTAGATTTCCTCTGAAGCTTTTTCCTTAGTGGCTGAACGAACAGGGTCTCTTTTCTAACCAGTTACTGAGTTTTACTGAGCTTTTAATAAAAACAATACCTTTAAGATCTATATATTTTAGTTACATTTAACTAAAATTGGTGTATGGTTTCAAAGGTTATTGGGAGGGACAGACAGACAGATATGTGCACTCACATGCTGTATGAACACGGAAGTCTTATATACCTATGAAAACAACCTAAAATATCAGCCCAACAAGGCTGACATTTAGTATATTGAGGAACTAACTATACAATGTTCACTTCGTTTGTGAGAATATATATTCCTTACTGTATTAGAAAGCTGATGTTTATCTCTGGTTTCCCTTTATGAGGGGTTTGGCCTAGAAGTAATCAAAAATATTCAATGACTATTGGTCAGTATTCTCAGTTCTTTTCCTTCCCACCTAAGTTTCATATTATCAGCCTGTTTGAGCTGAGGGGGAATATTGTTACCATTTTACCATTCCACTTTGAAATGGAAGACTAGAAGTTGAGCCCAAATAGAAATTCCATTTTTAGATTGTGATATTTGCCCCAAAATTTGCCAGACAAGAGAAGCTGAAAAATCAAACCTTTGTTAATTAATCAACAAAGTGACTGATAAATAATACTGAGTTTCTCAGGTTTTCCTTTGGAGACCTTTATGATTTTCTCCATGAATTCCCCACTCTGAGCATCCAGCAAGGACATTTGACCCTAAAGGTTGTGTAGAAAGACCACACTTTGCAGCAAATACATGCAGTCAGCATGATGTCATTTGTCAGAGCTGTGTTTTGGCATTCTGTTGTGATTTATAGAACAATGTAGCTCTTGCTTTCAATACAAGAACTTCGGCTGTAGTGATAACATAAAAAATGACAAATAGCTACAGTGAGTCCAAATCATAATAAAGCACCAAAACATTTATTTTAAGTGACAATAACCAAGATTGACTTTTTAAATACATTTTTCTCATGAAAGAAAAACACTGCAGTGCAAAGGTAAAATTAAGTCTAAAAACATACATCTGACTGTAAGCCAAACTGTGTCTGCTCTTATCTGTTGAAATTCACGGTAGGTATGTCCATACTTCTAAATAAAAGAAGGCCAGTGAAGGAATTCAAGGGTTGGACTAATCATTCATATTTTTCCCTAATTGAAAACATTCTCTGGATTTGTGCAGAGAAGCTCTCTCCAAGACTAAGCTGCTAGAGAAGTGACAAACATTTAAGAAATATGGATGTGACGTGTGTTGCTGTTGCTTGGGCCTGATGACAGGGTTTGACTTTCTTTTTTTGAGCAGTGTAGATGCAGCCCCTTGAGACCATTATGAAATGAACAGGCACATCAAAGATGAAATTTGTAAGAATGTGTTGAAAATCATGCGACATTTAGAACAAAAAGTCATCAATCCCTACTGCATGATTTCTGCAGCAGATTGTTCACTGCCACTCGACCTCGTTTTTCTTTTAACAATATATATTAAAACCTGACTTAAAGACTTCAAAAAATGAAGACATCCCAGCCTCACCCACAGAGCTCCAGCGGTTCATTAAATATATATTAAAATATAAAGTTTAGTCCTTGCAAACTGAAAAGAGGAAGGGCCTCCATCAGTTTAAACAATAGCATTGTCTCATAGTCACTGTCAATAATAGAGATAGTTATAATTGGTGAACAAGACTATATTCAGTATATTCAAACCAGTAAATATTACTTGTTCAAATATGCTGATAACACAAGAAATGACTGGGATGTAATAGGGACTTGGATGAACATACATAGATAGAAATTAAAACTTTGCAACATTCATAAATCAAGAATTTGAATGAAGATCCAACAGCAAAAAACTGTGCCTTCCTATTTTCATAAATATTTACATACTTTTTAATTTAGTATGATTATTTGCATTGAGAAAAAAAAAAAAAAACAATCAATCCCCACAAACTTGATTTCCTGAAGTAGGGAAAATGTGAGTTGCATATGTATTCCAGATTGAAAACCTTTCTTCAGCAAGAATAGCTGATGGCAAGTAAAGGGGTGGTAATGGTTCCAGAATTCCTTCCATACTAGTAGTGTTTGCCAAAAATGTTTTCAACTGTCTGCCATGCATTTAAATCTGTGCTTTACTGTCAGCCATAACTTCCTCTGAATCTTGAAGAAAAACCCTTCAGTGACGGAAACATGGCATAAGCAGTTCTATGTATTCAAGAAGTACTCAGTATAAACTCAACAATTAAAATTAACTTTGTAAAGACAATATTGGTTTTTTTTCCAATGACATTTTAAGAAAATTATTATTACCTACCCAAAAATTACTTGGATTTCATGGAAATCATGGCTTTCTTAATTGCTTAGTGCAAACAAGGTTTTGGGAAGTCTCCTATAAAAGCAGCAGCCCAGAAGTACATATTGCGTTTTCTTTTCAAGAAACATTACAAGAAATTTGCTAATGCATGAGGCCTTGGGTTTGCTGAAGAGCACTCATTTCTGGTCTGATGAATTGTCTCTGAAGTTTGAATTAAAAAATTAAATATAGATCCGATACAACAGCTTAGGTCACATGAGCACAGGCAGGTGGAGCTCATCCCCTTCTTATTTTGGCAATAAAGAGTTTAACTCCTCAACACGGTAGAGCCAAACTGCTCCTTGCCGTGATTGCACCCATTTTGGTGTACTTATGCCTGGCGTGTCCCACCTAAGCCAGGTCCTAATGTGCCTCAAAACCTTTCAGTCTTTAAAAGTATTTTGCATGTTCGAGTCAAATGGAAAAATTCATCATGTTTCCAGTTTGCCTCTGGTCATTACTCTGCACAGAAAGCAAAATCCAGCCCTCCTCAATTTTTTTCCCTCCAGAAGGATAAACACCCCCATCTGACAATGATTAAATGTCTTTTTTCTCCCTTTTCCCCATTCCAATTTTCCTCTATTTCTCCTCATTTCTTCTGAGCAAGTCAAAGAGACGCTGCTGAGGGTGATGGATGCCCTGCCTGCCCACAGCCCTCCCAGCCACCATGTTCCTCTGGGGTTTCCACAGCAACCACAGGTGTCAGCGGAGGCAGCCACCGTCTTGCACCAAGCTGTCCACCTCCACTGCTCCACCACACCGCACTGCCTGTCACCACCAAAGAGTGGAGGCATGTCCTGTGAGGGAGCTGCGTGAGGGGCATGGTGATGCTTGGAAAGGAGGGGCCCATGCCTCAACCTCTAAGTGCCCTGAGAGCAGAAGATGAAGGAGACTCAGTGTTACCGCTTTGATTAGGAGACTGTTTTCGTATGCCGAAAGCTGACATTCCGTTCAGTGGGGTGTCCTTCTGGGGAATCTAAAAGGAAACATGAAAAAAACAAACAAACAAACAAGAAAGAGTTGGCGGTGAGATGAAGAATCAGCCACAATGACAATTTAAGTTCATTTGCCAATTTAATCAACTCCTTGCACAAGTTTAGTCTGATAGGGTGGAATGACTTATCACTACCCTGAGAATATGTGGGGTGGTGAGAGCCTCTGGAGGGCAAGACAGAAGAATGAAGAACAGGCTGAGATGATTAGTTTAATGGGAAGACAATCAGCCTGTGGCTCAGAGCAATGCCCAGAGCTCACTCAGCCCCGCTGACGCTGACCGGTCTCCGGTCTCACGGCTTCAGTGGCCTGCAGCTAATGTGGGGGTCCAGGACAGAGCCCTGAAGCAATTTTGCAGTCACTGACTTCTTCCTTTATCTCGTATGAAGTTAAAAAAATATCCTCCAAGGCTGCTGATTTAATAAAAAAAATTCTTTGGGAGCTGTGCCACTCAAAACATGTCATGCTATGCTTTGAAACTGCGTTTTGAATATCAGCTTTCCTAGAGGAAGCATCAAGCAGAACATAATGACATTTCTACATCAAAAAATTCCGCCTTAAGTTAAAAATAAACAAAACTAAACAATCCTAATACTGACTTAAGAGTGTGGACAAAACCGACTGTCTTTAGTAAATTGATTCCTTTTCAATAAGCAGCATTTTCCAAGAAAACCATGTTAGGCTGGAAAGTTCCCAACCAGCTCCACTCATCAGGCTGCTAAAATTTACAGAAGCACCAAGGAATATTTTTTGTGACAGGAGCAGTCATTAAAAATCAGAACCGTTCCCAGTTCTCTGGGTGACACAGTTGTGCTGGGTTTCTTGCAGACACAGATTGTATTGCTCACTCACCTGAGATAGAATGGAATGAGAGACAGGAGCCTGTGGCTCTTTCTTTACTTATGGCAGGTGAAGAAGATGTTGAATTTTGGATGAAAACTTAGCAAAAATACTAAAAGTAATACTGACAACAAAACAGCCAGAACTAGCGGATGGCACCACGAATTGCACATAGACCAGATTTTTCTTTTCGATGTTGTTACTGCCAGACAATTGCTGAAAAAGCTTATGACTTCCAAGAAAAGAAAGCAGAAAACCAAAATCTGGATGTAAACATATATCTTTTGGGAAAGTAAGATATAAATACAAAAATAATATCCAAGTCCAAAAGTCTGCATATATTTTACCCAGTTGTGAAGTTCCAGATGTTTGTAAGAATTTAAAATTCTGGCATGTGGATTGGAAGGCTCTGGCCCACACTCTTTTAACCTTAGTTATTGGTATCAAGCATACACTGGCACAGTGTGTGGAGAAAACATGTGACTGCTGGATCTGGTTCCCACTCAATAAAAATATGCTTAGGGCTATGGTGAGCCTTATTTGTTTTACAATAAGATATAAAATATCTTTCCAAATTACTGGTATAGAGTTTCAAGCAGGTATGCACTGAATTTCCTAGAAACTGTTCATGTGGGTTATCAAGCAATCAGTTTTAGATAATAACCAATCTTGCTATAAATTTTCCTGAACCATCACACAATGATAGAGTGAGCTCTGATTTGTTTACTTTTTCAGCTTAGCAACAGCTGGACGTCTGATACTGGCTTTTATTTCAATCAGTCCTAGGATAATATGAAGCCTGACATTTCAGTATGTTTCGCAAGAAATGAGTGCTGGCACTTCTTCATCTGGAGAAAAGGTAGTAGTTTGTATAGAATGAACTTGGATTTTGTTTCTAGTAAAGACTTTTAAAGCCATTCCATAAGGGAAGGAAATCATAAAACTTCGAAAATGGAGCCTTCTTGTGTGGAAATTAGACCAAATGGGATCATTCTAAGGCTTAGGATATTTTGTTAAAAATACAGTTTTTGCAATTTAAATATTCCTCATTAAAAATGACAGGAAATTGCTATGTAGACTTCATGTTTTACTATAGCCTTGCTTTCCATAGATTCATGATAGAAACTGAAATTTCTCAGAGAACTGGCAAAGAAGTATCATATATCTTGGTTAAAAATAAACAAGAAAGCCTTAGACATTTGTTCCAAAATATAAAGTATCGATGAAGTAAAAAAATCTATACATTTTGAGGCTGGTCTTTAACATCTACAGAATAACTACAAATGCATTAATGACACTGAAACCCTGAAAATCAACTGGAAAGTAGGTTTGCAACTCCCATTTGTAACCATGCATGACAAAAGAATATCCAGCAACCATGTTTCTTTCATCCTCCATCATTTAATTAAAACTGTGTTTTGCCTCTTGTCCTATATTTATTGGTTAATGTTTTTAGGGCAAAACAATATTTGTCTTGCACATGTGTACAGCATCCAGAATAAACTACTACCTAGTCTCCCAGCCCAAAAGCAGAACGCATGAATGAATATAAGAAACAGCCACACTCCCTTTCACAGTCAGCACTGAAAATGGGCCAGGTATTCAGAATACTGCCATATTGTCCCCAAGGTTTACATCTTACTTCCGAACTTTCAAGTTGAATATCAAAGATGAATCCATTAAAATTTAGAATGCAAATTAAAAATCAACCCATTTTAATCTCCAGCACAATGAAAAATCATCGGAGTAAGATTTAAATCTGCAGATCTTAGAAATTAGAAGAATCCTGTATAAAGCGGCAGAATAAGACTCATCAAAGCATTTTTTTTTCTCAGTTTTTACTATTGTGAACTAAATGTGTGTGTATAAAGGGGAATGGACAGAAGATTGTGAGGATCATGTTAGTTTAAAAACTTCAGCTCATAATGATCTGGAATCATCACATTATTTACACGGGTCAATGAATTGCTTATCTTCAGCCCATAGTTACAAGGGAGATAGAAAAAAGCATTTAGCTTTGTAAATGAAATTGTGAGAAAGAGAAGTCGTAGGCTTTTATAGTATACTATAGCAGTAAATTATGTTCAGGCATTCTTAATGAGGTCCCTAACCACTGAAGCAAAACAGCTCAGCTGGAATGCAAACCAAAAACAAACAGGAATGCAGCTCCAGTGTAATTTGAATTTTAAAACAGCATCAGGAAACTTGAAAGAAAATTGAAACTGCCCCAGCCAGTCCAATGAGCAATTGCCAAAATGTTTCAAGACATGCCAATCCTGGATTTAGACCCTCCCCCATTTTTTGAGAAATACAAATAAAATCTCAAAGAAATCCAGAAGAAACTTCAGACATGATTTCTGGGAAGGTCAAATGCCCCTCCAAGCTGGTAGCAAATTATTGAGAAAGCAGCACAGGTCTTCATTTCTGTTTTTATCACAAACAGCCATATTCGCACTTCTACATCTCCTTTCCACATCCTGCATTGACTGTTCAGCAGACCTCAGGCCTGCCTTAAATTCTCAAAGCTAGACTTAGTTTTCATCTGGTCTGAACACACCCATTTTTCCAACACAGAGTCCTCTTGCCTTCCTTCTTCTGTTCTTTGCTGTAGCTTTCTACGTAATTAGGTTCCACATATATGCATTGCTGTATTTTTAAAAACACATACAAATAATGCAAACATTTCCTGTAAGCAACATGTTTTCCACATGAGGCTGAACTTACAACCAAAAAAGTCTTTGTTCTTCGGCTTCTAGCTATGACGGTCATTAAGACCTTCTCTATAAATATTCAGTTTATATGTATTTTGCTTTTAATAAACAATATTTTTTTCCACTGCTTAGAGCTACCACATATCATGACACTGTGTAATACATAATTCAACATAGTAGCTGTTGAGGAAGTGTAGAGGGAGGTACATTTTCTTCTCTTAAAAGTCAAAACATTTGGTTTTATACTTTTATATATATATATATATATATATATATATATATATATATAAAGCATTGCCAAATGTGAATGCTTAAAATATCAGACTTCCTACAATTATTTATGAACTGGGTGTTACAAAAATTTATAGATGAACAACTAGTTTAAAATAAAAAACTCTCAGAATTTTCCTGTCTTCCAGCTTCTGATGCTGCATTGCTAAAGCAGTTTGGCGTGTCCACATAAAAAGCCAGCTGGAACAAACATGTTTCTTTATATTAATACATGGCTCTGCACAGTCACAGCTTGCTGACCACAGTTTGCTACACATCCTTAAAGTTCCAGCTTTTCAAAGACATATAATATCTGCCATATTGTGCTGGTTTTGGGTGGGGCAGAGTTAATTTTCTTCATAGTATCTAGTATGAGGCTATGTTTTGGATTTGTGCTGGAAACAACTTTGATAATACAAGGGTGTTTTTGCTATTGCTGAGCAGGGCTCACACAGAGTCAAGGCCTTTTCTGCTCCTCACATCTCCCCACCAGCAAGTGGGCTGGGGGAGCACAAGAAGCTGGGAGGGGACACAATGGGGACAACTGACCCCAACTGACCAAAGGAATGTTCCACATCATATGGCATCATACTCAGTATAAAAAGGTGGGGAAAGAAGGAAATGGGAATGTTTGGAGTGATGGCATTTTGTCTTCCCAAGTAATCATTACACATGATGGAGCCTGGTTTTCCTGGAGATGGTTGAACACCTGCCTGCCAATGGGAATTGATGAATTCTTTCTTTTGCTTTGCTTGCATGCATATTAAACTCTCTTCATCTCAACCCACCAGTTTTCTCACTTTTACTCTTCCATTCTCTCCACCATCGCACCAGGGGGAATGAGTGAACAGCTGTGTGGTGCTTAGTTGCCAGCTGGGGTTAAACCATGACAGTTCTTTTTGGCACCTCAGCTTGGGGCTCAAAGGGCTCCAGATAATGACAGATTTTATTAGAATGTGCTAGACTGAATTTACAGTTTAGCTATTAATTGCCGGGCTCCTGTGCTTGCCCTGGGGCTTGCTTGCTTTCTTGTATATTAGCGTCTAGTGCTCATTAGTGGCTGTTTTTGTTTTGTGTGCTTGCTCTACTGCAAGCAATGTACAGTGCAATTGCTCACCACCTGCCGACTGAAAATAAACTTTGTTCTTTCTTTATTCCAAATATGAAACTTTCCACCAAAATTTCATCTTCTTGAAGTACTATTCTGCTCTGAAGTAAGTTGAATATTCAGTCTCTTGTGAGTACTCAGAGCTCAGAATTTTAGAATTATTCCATTGGAAATCAAATAAAAATTTAGGAAATGAATTTTCCACATCCTTTGTGTTTTAACTCATTTGCTTGCTTTCACTGCAGTCCAGGAAAAATTTTGTGTATAATAACTACTGGTGATAAAATAAAATAAAGGTTTACTTCAGTTTTGCTTTTTGCCCCCCCAAACCCCCTTTTTTTTAATCCATTGGAACTTTTAATGTTAATTCTATACTACATGATTTATCTTTCATTTATATGAGTGAATGTGGAGAATAAGATATTTTAAACAAAGCATATTTGATCCTACGTAATCCCAGTTTCAATGTACACCACAGTTTTCCCTTGCCTTCAGTTAACAATCTCTGTGTCAGGTCAGCAAACTTAATTATTTTCTCTGTCATTTCTCTAGAATATAGTAAGACCTAGATGTGTGAGCAAGCAACTGATTAAAGTCATGCTGACATAATATAGCATAAAGAACTCCCAGCCTTAGAAATACAGCACTGAGGAGACACATCATTATAGTTGTTCTTCTAGATAGATATTCATTGTGTGAGGTGAAATCTAGTTTGGAAGTCAATACCAATTTTGACGTTCTGTACATACAGTATTTTTCCCCTCAGATATCAGAAGTCCTGTCAGATCTGGCTACCTATACCTATACTTCAAGTCTAATAAGAATCTGTATTTCTAAACACAGCTTCACTTTGTGATTGCAGGTAAAGGTTGTTTTTTGAATCACTGTCACAGCTACAACCACCCAAAGCTGTACCAGCCTTACATTCCCAAACTTGCTATTTCAGTCAAGCATACGATGTCCTAAATAGCCGTAATGGGCCACTCTGGCAGGTGCATATCTGTATGTATAACAGATGCTGCACTGACTTCCCTCCAAAATTGTCATCAATATCCACTGTTGTAGCTCAAGGCTGTAGGTCAGGACATGAAAAGAAAGAACAATGTTGCTAACTCAGCAGAGTACCAAGCATGTACTCAGAACTTGACAAATAAACACTTGAGTATCATTTATAAGCTTCACAATTATAAGTACCATGGTTTTCTTTGTTTGGTAATTATTTAGTATTTTTATCCTTTTGCTGAAAACTTCACGTAAAAATGACTGCTTTTGTTTTACAGACATTAAAAAACAACAATAACATGTTCCCAGCGTGAATTTTTTTCCCCAAAGTTAAATAGCAGAGCAATAGCCATATAATACATCTGTACACTTTGGAAATAACACATTGTGTTTAAGTGAGTATCTTACTATACTGTTTAGGCCACAGAATTGACAACAACCCTCATAGGGAATAGGAACAAGTGTATGTGTGTAAAACAAAAAACAGGCAAGGTTAAAACAGGCGAGGTAGAACTCAAGAACACGTAAATGTATGACAGAAATCATTCATCTATTTGTAGCAGAAAGAGCTCTCAGAACTGGTTTTTCAGGGCGTGGGCAGAGGAGATTCTGTTTTGAAAGAAATAAGCTTTGGAACTGTCACTAATGTAAAATCAGCTGCTAAGTCAGAAACCCAATTTGTGTGTGTTTTCAAATTATAAATGTATGATCAGTTTTAAATGATAATTTTAGATTTATTATAATTATTATTATTATTCAACTCATTCCTTTCACTTTGCTGTATTTTTAATGAAGAACGCTTACTTTTTATACATGGGTTCCATTCATGGTGCAGATAACACATTGTATCAAAGCAGAATAGGTACGTTTCCTATAATTTTGTAAGGGTGGAAATTATTTCTGGATTCTTTACAAGTAGCTTGTTTTTAAAAAGCAAACTATTGCTAAATTCTTTTCAAAATCATATACTTGAAGCAAATACAATTAAATGAGGGTTTAATACTCTTTAATTTTAGATAGAAATTCCAAAGAAAGTATAAATAAACAGTAATGCAAACAAAGAAGGAAAATGACATTAAAATAGTCATTTGGGAGAAGTGGTCTGAACAATGAGTTTTTCATGAGAGAAATAGCACTAAACTAAATTACAATGAACGATATAATGTATGTAAAGAAGTAATTAAGATAGTACAGCCAAGAGAACATTTCAGAAAGGTCTAGGGAATTTGAACACCCCAACTGAGACACTTTGAGAGCTGAGTTTTCATAGTCAAGTTCTCCACAGCTCTTGAAAATCAGATTCTTTGAAGTGGGATCCTTAGTTGGACACTGAGGAATAACAGAACATCTGAAAACACAGGACTTCTGATATATGGTATATAGAAACAGAAAAATATACGCCCTTACCTAGGTACAGTAGAAGTCAGTGTCCTAGCGTGGCTCTGTATGGTAAGTCAACCTGGAGATATCTGGAAGTGAGGTACAATCAAAGCAGACAGAGAGCTGAAGTGTTGTTCCCCATCCAGCTGTCTGAAAAGTCAAGAGTCTTCTCCTTCAGAGGCTGAGTCACTTACAGAGGAGGTAGGAGGTGTGGAAGAGGGTGGCACCTTGTAGAAATACCAGATCAATTAGAAGTAGTGGTGAGTTGTTATACTTCTGTGCTTGTTGTACTTTTCAGGTGGAGTAGGGCTGGGTTTTGTAAAATCAAATGCTCTTACAGACCTTGAAACAGAAAACCAAGCAATTACTATTTGGAAAAAATACACTGCGCTCATTTGGATTTTCCACAGCAAAAGATATTGCAGAGCCTTAGGGCTGCCCCTCAGCTAGAGGGTTTCAGGTATTTACACAGGTGAACATAAAAAACCACAGTATTTCATCAAAGGAAAATTCTGCAGAAACGTTACGTGGGGAACACACACTGGAATCTGATATGCATTAAGCATTTGCCCTGCTTGTCTGTGTGGGCAGAGGTAGAAGATCTGTGAGGGAAAATCCTCCCACATGAGGTCTCGTTGCAAGTCCCTCTTGTCTGTGTGCATTTGCATTCTCCTTCAGTGCAGCCAATAATAAACAGAAAGGAGAGAAGAGACTGCCTTCACTTTTTTTTTCTTTACAATGGCTGTAATATGTTTCTCTGTAGGCTAACAATTGCTTTACTATTAATAGATACAGTAGCAAGGAACATAAAATTCCTATACGAAATGCTGTATGTGACCCTACGGTTCTCTTTAAGATACAGAGTCTGTTTTTAAAGTGTTTATTGAAGCCCACACTTATTTTATGTTTGGGGAGCTTTTGTAATGAAATATGCAAGATGTGGTTATACAATATAATGAATAACCTTTAGTCCTGCTGCCTTTTGTGAAAAATAAGTATTTCAACACAAAAAAAAAGCAAACTCTGACACACATTAACTTAGTAAATGTCTCCTTAGCAAAATTTCTATTTGTTTTTGCTGATGTTTGCCTCTTCACAGGCTTGGTACTTAGTAGCATGAAGTTATTGTCTAAATATTGGTCATATCTGATGAAATACAGCTGATGAAGCAGAGCAGCAGACAAGAAATACCAAGCATACACTAATAACTACCACAAGTTTCAGGATTAATGAATACAAACAAACAAACCTTTCTGAACTTTGCATATCTCATCTTTGGGGTTTCTAAAAGTGAAAAACACAGCAATCCTGGCATGTTAAGGTACATCATACTATGTGTTTGAAGAAAATTTTATGAACGCATCTCTTTATAGGCATATCATGATTTTATAGTTTTAACACATATGCCTCCCAAATGAAACAGATGTCTTTCCTCACAAGCAATGAACAGTGGGAATTAGATTTTAAAAGTCTATGTAGGCTTTGAGTTGAAATGGATATATAGCATTGATTTACAATAGCAATACCTGAGACTAGAAATACTTTTTTATTATGAAGTGTTTTTCTTTCACAATCCAGGTGCTAGAAGATATTAATTTCTTATCATTTTACATTAAAGTAGAAGAGTTCTTGTCAATCAAGGATAACTTGTCACACTACTGCCTTTTTTAGCCAAAACCTTTGAGAAACAGAAATTGAGATGAAACCAATACAGTCTGGAGAAATCAAATTGATATTTTCCTGTATTTATAACTTCTGAACACAGAGAAGACACTATGGGGCACAGTAAGCCTGTTCTGCTACCCAAAATAAGCCAGAGGCTTTTTCTAAGACAGCTGTTGCCAAGTCTTTAGTGGCTGGCACATGGGAATAGACCCTCTACAGGAAAATACATACATATAAGAAATCCCAACACTGGTACTTAAGAATAAAGCAGGCCAGCTACCTTTTATTGGCTGATCTGCAACAACGAGCAAATTCAATGGATTTTGATGCTAGCTGTGCTGATAACTTAATAGTTCAAAGCTGGAAAACAAAACAAAGCAAAACACTTTTTTCAGATTAAAGAAAAAATCAAATTACTGCTAATAATTCTGTCATATTTTCTCTGTAGTAATTACATACTAGTATTGTACCTTGTGAATGAAGAACAAGTGATGCAGTGCTATGTATCAGGAATTGAATATTTTCAGCATAAACATACAATGAAAGTGACCCATAACTATTTTCTATGAACAAACTTCCCATACTCTGAAGAAATTCAGCTTTCAGAAATTGAGAGGATCTCAATCTTTGCCTCTGGATCTCAGTATAACAAGTAATATTTTGACACAATTCGAGCCATCTCCAGATTCTGTGAACCGTTCTGCAGTCAGGTTTAGAGAACAGTTTTATTTTCTTCCTCTAGTTTAAGGTCCTTATTTAATTGAGGAAGAGATAGAAATATAGATACAGTCAAATTTAATTGCTCAGACTATGTCAGAATTTGAATATTATCTTCCTTATTCCCTTTCTTGCTCACAAGAAAATTCTACAGTTGTAGGACAAGCAGATAGCATTCTGGACATAGATTTTTCAGCAGTGTCGAAAAAGAGCAATGCAAAACCTACAAGCATGTATATGCCTCTGTATTGTCCACTGATGACTTTTAATCAAAGGATGCAATTTACCTGATCTACTAGTTCATGTCATTGGGCCGTGTTTTCCTATTGATCTATCACAGCTGAAGGAATTATTTTAGTTCAAACAGTAAAGTGTTTTGATGAAATCAGTAACTAATTTCATATCTACCTATCACCATAATGTCTACACAATCTTGTTGGGAGTTAGGTAAATATTCTGCATTTGTTTGCTATTCTCACAAGAAAAAAAGAGGAACTTCTCTGAAAAAGAGATACAAACATAAGAGATACAAACATCCTCAGCTGATATCATTGGATATAACTCTACCAAAATCATTCTGATACCTTGATTTACATTAGCAGAGTGCATGGCCTGGCATGATTTGTAACAGAAGACAAGAAATGTCTCAGCATTCCTCCCTATATTAACTCCTCTTTTGAATTTATTAATAACAAACAATATAGAGACAGTGTTGATTAGCAATCAGAGGTCACTATCACTTGTTGCTTCGACTGCCAGTGTATTTTGGAGGACATTTCTAGAAAGATCATTTTAAACACCTCATCAACAGTGGAGTCTTAGGCTTATTTGTCATCCAAACAATTCCTAAAAATGCCTCCTAAGAAACTTTCAGTAGGGAATGTTGACTTTAAAAATGGAGTAGCACTGGCAGAAAACTGAATATAACTAGTTCGGAAATGCCATCACTTAGATTTGAAAGGTTTATTTAGTGTTATTAAAGTCAAATGCTTGTAGCACCCTATAGTGGCAATACATTATCGTACTTCCCAATCCCTGCTTTTCTCTGAACAAGATGATTTTGTTGTGTATACTTAGCTTTAGTTTATAGTTTTCTACAACATCTATGTCCCTCGATTGCTAGTAAGATGCATTTTCTCTACATGATTTTCTTGTCAATTTTTGTTGAGTTTCCATAAGTATAAAACATACTGCAAAATACTGTTCAATCTCCACATCCTTATTAAGGTTTATAGGATGGCTGTCATGAAAACAGCATAATGTAGTCTAGCCCTATTGAGCTTTTGTGTAGATTCACAAGAGAGAGATGGGAATGAGCAATGACTCAGCAGGCAACTTTTTGGACAAATACCATTCTGTGACTCCTCCCAAAAAGAGAGGAATACATTACTGAAAACATTTTTTTTCATACACACATTCCTCCAAAAGAAATTCCTTTAATACTTCAAACTTTCCAAGTAGGATTGGTAAACTATTGTGTTCTGGGTTATAAGGTGACATTATAACTGGTGTGCCCAAAAGATTTAAAGGCATTCTAGCAAGTGCTGTTCAAATTATTTAGTTTCAAGATACAGATTTTCCAGCTCCATTTATCCTATTAAGTTAAATATGCCAAAGTCCAGTCTCTGGCCTAAGTACAAGTGGCACAAGATGGTTTGTATCCATATCCCTAAACTTGCATTCCAAAAGAACTGTGTGGCCTCATCCATGTTCCTATTGGAAAAAGTCTGGGGCTTTTACTGGAGAGATCCATGCCCAAGATTTTTTTTCAGAGATAACTAATTGGCAGGAACAAGACTATGTCGAGGAGTGTGTATGATAATGGTATGGACAAACCGAGGATATTGCTCAAGCCCAGGTCCTACCCCTACTTATTTAACTAGCATGGTCCTACTCCTTGGACCTGATTTTTCTGAAGTGATTGTTTTTGACGTAACTTGTGTCAAAACTAAACATTCTAAAGCATATGGATAGGTGTCTGCAGCAGATGAGGGCCGGATACCAGGCAGCATTTAGCAAGAAAACGCAGGTAGTTACTGTAACCTTTACCTGGGAGGTTGGTTGCACATCCATGCCACCTGTATATTTTCCTTGCTTAAGCTCAGTCTAAGATCACCTATATATGTAGGCAGCAGTTCTAGCAGGTTAAGTCAAAAGGGGAACGGTCATTTTTGGAAAAAAAATAACCCAGTGCAGCAAAGATGATACTACTTAATGAAGAGGAAGAAGCAGTACTCATGCATAGGTTGATACCTTTTTCTTCGAGGTGACTAACATGAGGACTGCTCCTCCCTTAATTCCCAGTCCAGCCTTACATAAAAGGGGGTGCTTGGGACTTGTGCTACCTCTATGTACAGAGATACTTTTCACCCTTGGTCAAATTAACCAAGGGAACACATTGCCTATGGGTACACCCAAGATGTATGTATGACTCAGAAATAGGCTAGAAACGGTTGGGTGAATCCCAGTAGCATTCATGATTGCAACAGAGAGGAGAGGGAGAAATAAGGAGCATGATTTTCTTTTCCCATGGCTATATATTATTCTATCATTAGACTCCCATAGGATTTCTGCAACTTTCCCCTGGAGATTCTGATCATTCTGCTCCTAGACAAACATCTCAAAATAAGCTGTTCTGATGTGAGATGGAAACTTCCTTTGTCCAGGGGCATCCTAGTTCATACCAAGATGCAGGCTTTTAAAGTAGATAGGGAATGTCCTGGTCAGCCTTGCAAAAGCTAGCTACTGCCAGTGCCAAGCACCTGGGGTCCTTTTTAACAAACTTGTTGCTCCCTTGGAACTCAGAAAGCCAGAATTCCTTTACCTAATCCACATGCAAAGCCCATCTCCAAGCATGCCTAACCCTTTCAAAGAACAGGATGGGAAATCAACAGTCTGCCATCTGGAAAAGTCACTTAGCCTATTGCTAAACCCAAGTTCAAATCATTCCTCCTTTTGACAGAAGCCCAGCTTCTGTCTTACCAGCAGACTTCTTCAGCCACAGAGTTATATGATATTTTTAATGGGAATGAACACAATTACAACAGTTTTTCTACCTCCCTGAAAATACATTTAATAATTCACTGGAGAGAGTAAGGCTACAGCCTTTTTATTAACATTATGACATACAGATATTGGTCTCACCACCGTCAAGTCTAAATTAATATTTAGGTATATATGGAATTCTTCTTTTTCTTTTTATACTGTACTTTTCAGAATCTTATCAATTGGGTGATTAAAATAGGTAGAGAGAGAGAGGAGTAATTTTGTAATATTATGTAGCAACAGCTGATGTGCAGAGGCAGAACAACTTAAAGCCACTTTCACTACATTATGTTCCAGTTAAAGTAAGTGTAACATTTCAGTAAGTCTGATATGAAATACCAGAATGCACCAGTGATAATGTTGTGTTTTGTAGATTAACTTTTGCCAGCCCAACTTACATTTCCTACTGCTATTGCATATTGCCTTTCCTGGGGACGACCTTTCAGCTGATTAGTGGAAGGTACACGGTCTGGTTGTTTAACCACACCTTCCCAAATCCAGGAAGGAGTACTGTCAGACCTTTTTCATATGCATTTTTTAAATCTAAGAAAACCTTCATGACAATGCAGATGTATTTGGCAGTCCATTGTTCACCCAAAAGGTGTGGCAAAGTTCATAAACTAAAAAAGGAAGAAAAAAATGCTATAAATAGTATGCAAAATATCTAAACCTTTTCACTGCTTCTAGTGGCCACAGAAAATGGCTGAGCAGTGTCTTTTGTTCTCCTTTCTAAAATTACTTGGCAGAGAAAAATGCTAATTGGAGCAGGTGCCACCACATTTAATGGAGATACACAATCTTCAGTGTAACTGGGCCTGATTTTCCCACAATTTTAATACCACTCTACTCTGCAAATGAGTGAAATATCTGGCAGAGGTCCCTGAAACTCTGGCCCATGCTATGCTAAACTTGTGTATCTTGATCCTTGCACCACTGCCATTACCACCTTAGCTAAATAACACAAAGAGTTACTGATAAAATCAGTTATCTAAGGAAAATTGTTCTGAAAATCTGGCAAAGTCAAATGACATCTGTGTGGTACCAGCTGAATGGCTGTAACCAGTTTTGTAGCTTATGTTGTTGATAAATAGCTTAATTTTTAGTGTGTTACCCTCATCTGAATTAACAAAGAACATTCAAAACAGTGGTTAAAGAAATGAAAATCAGATTCTGATCAGTAGTAGTGGCAGTTTGAGAATTATGATTAGATGGGTTTTTTTCAATAAGGAATAAGAAAGACTTCATAATATCCCCATCACTTAAAAATCCCCACTGAGAAAAGTCTGTGAAAGAACCAACAATGCTGATCTCAGGGGAAGCCAGCTTGTTAAAAGATGTTAGAGGAGAAGAAGTTGAGGGGAGAAAAGTTTATTCCTGTTCCCTATCTGAAATTTCCTTATGGCAATTAGTTGGTCATGGGCACTGTAAATACATAGGAGACAACTCCTCCAGGCTGTTCTTTTCATGGTGCAGATGAGGAGATGTATCTGCCCCATAAAATGATATCCATGTGAGGAACTTCAAATTGCACTTATCTGATAGTCTGTGTTTCTCTCCTTGTCCTGCTATTGTGCTGGGATTATTTCTTAGGGCTAAGCAGCCTTTTCTCTTGTAATGATGATGCTTTCTTTTACTATTTGGCTTGAATTAGGTGACTGAGAACTTTGTCATTTGGAAACTGATATGGAAATTTTATACCAGTCAAAAAAGCCCAGTGAACTGATATTCCACCTATTTAATGAAATCTTAATTTGACAAGTGGGTTCCACATTAGTGTTATCAGCACACATAACTGCTATGCATGTCAGCCAAATGTAACATTGCGATCCTGTTCCCTATCCACATCAAAGCTGAATGTGAGCATGGAAGAAAAGTAGGTTTTTCCCCAATCCTGGAAGAAGCTGGCTGTGGTACAGTTAGCAAAGAACGGCTTCCTGTAGAAGAGTTGTTGGAAAATGCATTCCAAAATCATTAACTGCAGAAATAAGACAAAAAAATGAGAACCAGAAAGGATAGAGTTGGACTTAAAAAGGTTCAGGAAGGATAAAAAGATGGTCGAAAGTACAATATTACACAATAAACAAATGCATCAGCTAAGACCATTTTAGTGTGGAAAGGAGGTTAAAGTGGTCTAAAAAATCATTATCAGTATGAGAAGGCTGTATAAGAAAAAGAAAAAGAAAAAGAAAAAGAAAAAGAAAAAGAAAAAGAAAAAGAAAAAGTAAAAGAAAAAGAAAAAGAAAAAGAAAAAGAAAAAGAAAAAGAAAAAGAAAAAGAAAAAGGAAAAGGAAAAAGGAAAAAGGAAAAAGGAAAAAGGAAAAAGGAAAAAGAAAAAAGAAAAGGAAAAGGAAAAGGAAAAGGAAAAGGAAAAGGAAAAGGAAAAGGAAAAGAAAAAGAAAAAGGAAAAGGAAAAGGAAAAGGAAAAGGAAAAGGAAAAGAAAAAGAAAAAGAAAAAGAAAAAGAAAAAGAAAAAGAAAAAGAAAAAGAAAAAGAAAAAGAAAAAGAAAAAGAAAAAGAAAAAGAAAAAGAAAAAAGAAAAAGAAAAAAGAAAAAGAAAAAGAAAAAGAAAAAGAAAAAGAAAAAGAAAAAGAAAAAGAAAAAGAAAAAGAAAAAGAAAAAGAAAGA
Source organism: Columba livia (assembly GCF_036013475.1). Lineage (NCBI taxonomy): Eukaryota > Metazoa > Chordata > Aves > Columbiformes > Columbidae > Columba > Columba livia. The sequence continues at coordinate 46,050,436 of NC_088602.1, read as the reverse complement.
GAAAGAGAAAAAGAAAAAGAAAAAGAAAAAGAAAAAGAAAAAGAAAAAGAAAAAGAAAAAGAGGGAAGAGAAAGAGGAAAAATAGGTGTTTCTTCCTACAATACATATGTAAGCTGTCCTTGCTGCAGGAAGCTGCAGGAAATGCAGGAAATGCAACAGTTTATTTATATATGTGTATATATGTATACGTGTATATCTCCATTGAGTGTGTGTGTATATACACGTAAATATGATTATAAATATCAATATATGCATGTGTGTGTACCAATACATAAACCAGTTCAATAAGAAACAACACAAGTTTGTAGAAGAAATCCACTGATGGTTACTAAGTGAACAGAAATTGCATTTGGCTAAGAAAGTCCTTAACACAAAAATTGACAGAGACTGTAAGGACAGTTAGGAAAAGCAACTTAAATTTTTCCCTGTCCTTCCACTCTTCCCTGAGCATCTGCTTTTGGCCACTGTTGGAGACAATATTTGCCTTTGGTCTGACCAAGGACTGCCACTCCTTTGTTATGCCCCTATGGCCAAAATTTGTATAAGATACATAACTAAAATTACGTTAAAATGATTTCCTAATTTTTTGATGTTGATGTAAACAATTAGCAATACGATTGAGGTGACATCAAATTTTTGTGGAATGTTAAGACTTCAGGTATTAAAATAAGCCACTCTCCTTAGTCAAGGGGCTGTCATTCATGCCCCCACCTGAGAGTCATTCAGCGTTGTCACTTCAGTTTCTTCCGCCTGAATTTCTTCTCTAGTTATCCGATAATGTGGAGAGTATATATATGTGTAAATATGGAGAGCATTGTATTTTGTTAGCACATTTAAGACCCTTTCCTGACTCATAAATAGCTCTACAGTAAAATAAAATTGTTCATCTGTTCAAATAACAGATAAAATAACAAGGCAGATTTATGGTATGTGTTGAAATGTAGGTCATCTGCAGGGGAAAAATAGAAAACAGTATCCCAGAATCGGTGTCTTCTATCCACGTTTCCCTCTTAGCACCTCTGGAGAAGAATTCAGCTGTCTCATTGTCCTCCCTTTTCCACACAAGCAGAAGGATTAATAGTATTTCCAAGCATATTCCAAGGAATAGATTTCAGGTACAGATTTCAATCACAGACAGAACTATGTGAAAGGAAGAAGAATATATTTCCTAAATTAACACTTTCTGCAAGTAGGGCTTCATGGGCTGAGAAGCTGAAGAAACAATTGAGTTCTCTTCTTGGCTTTACAAAATTGTTGTCCTTTGATATAAACTGCCTAATAGATTGTTACAATGGTGAGAAAGTTAGCACATTTTAAATATCAACTTCTCCTTCCCTTTTATTCTGAGTAAATTATATTCTTCTGAATAATTGTGTTCAAAACTGTGAGTAGTTTGGAAAGAATGTTGGCAGAAATAATCTTTTACCTGAGTTTCAAAGTTCAGTAGATGAAGAATCAAGCTGAAGGATTTTTCTCTTTTTTTTCTGTTGTTAAATGCAATGAAAACAAGGCTGGGCTTCACAACAGGAAGATTTCAAAATAATTTGGGTAATATTAGAAGGGGAAGAGTGAGAACAGAATTATTATAATCATCTGGATGTAATCATGGAGTCCCAGATCAGTTCCTGAAGTTCCAGATCCTGCCACAGTGCCGGAGGAGTAGGCCATGAAGAACCCAGTAATTTCAAGTGTGGGCTGCTCTGAATCCTCGTTTAGGCTATTAGCCTTGAGAATACTAAAGCCAATTAATGTCTAAGTAAATAATTTGAATTCTGCTCAATAAAAGGAGAAGCCAAATTGGTAACAGCTATTTTCAAACACTTGTTTCCTCAGAGCCAGGCGAGACTTTCCATCACAGGCCCTATTTAACAAAAAAGCTAGGCTACATCAAAAGTTAGGCTCCTACCTCTATATTTGTCTCTCAAGACACCCCTACTGTAATTAATCTCGCTCTAATGTAGATGACTAAAGTAGGTCAGAGCATTGGGCTCTAGAAGTTACTATTCCTTTTCACTGTCTTGAAAGGGAGCCTAAGATGACAAGTCAGATATAGGCTTCTACACTGTAAACACCTAGACATGTCAGATGAACTCCATGTAATGGCAGGATTTCAAATGAAATTTTTACTCTTGCAGAAAGCAATGCCTTCTTGCCAAATTAAAATGAAAAGGAAACAAGCACAGAGATATTTTATTTTTTCTCAGTATCTGGCCAAAATTCAAGTCACAAAGCTCATTATGCAGCCTCAGCAGTACTGCATCTATATTATATCAAAATTTATCTCATTGCTAAGCAAATTATGTGTCCTGCAATGCACTGAAGAAAACAACTTCCCTACTGCACTGTGGCCACTTACACAACAAGTGTGATAAGGAAACTATAATCTGGCCATGTTGGAGTCTGACCCACAGTGAAATTGCACATTGAAAGGAAGGAGAGAAACCAAAAACTCATTGTGCTTTCCTAGCAGCTCGGTCCCTTTCATTCACAGGTACAAACAAAATATGGCTTTTATTTTTAAAAGGAATATGTCACGTCTTTCTGGATTTGAACCCTCTGTATAAAAAGAAAAAAAATACTTAGATTTTTGGGTTTACCTGCCTTACTTTTAGTTAACTGTATTCAACTGTTCAGATCCCTGAGCTGCAGAGAAACCAGTATAAATGGGGTTTGACATCTTCTATGGACCTGTGAGCAGAACTTCCACAGTATTGTGCCTAAATCACAGTCTTTGAATGCTTTATCTTTTCTTAACTTTGATTTTGAAATATGCAATGCTGCTCCAGAACGTTTGAAACTTCTAAACTCATATTGCTAAACTCATTTTAGGTTGAAGCAGAAAGCTCCAAGTTAGCAAGCCCTTCTGTAGTTTAATTATATGGCCAAGCTGGGTGTGTGAACACAGCCACAGCACACTGGAGAATAAATTGCTGGGTTTGGTTTTTCTTGATTTACAAGTTGCTATAAGAGGTGCATGTTCCCAGGGAGTGGTGAAAAGTAGGGGTGTGTTAAACAGGTTTAAGAACATTTTAAAGAGACATTGTCAGGTTTGAGACACAGTATATCTGGTGCACTTCCTCCTTCCTTCCAAATAACATTTTCTGTTTCTGTGGTTACGAACAGCTGAGCTGCACCCTGCCTCTCTATTTAAGTGATACCACAAAATCCAGTGTAGCAGTTATGTGTCACACTGGTTGCTCTTTCTCTTGTTTTTTCTCTATCAGTCAAGAAATGAAACTTCCAGAACTGCTGTTCTTTCCACTCCTCAGAGAGCAGAATTCCCATGCCATCGAGTTCAGCCAGTAAAATCTTGTGGTTTTCTGTGAAAATAGCTGTGCTGAGGATAAGCAACACTTGGATCAAGCTATTTCTCCACTCAGAATGATACAGGTTATTTGCTAGTGTTGCTTGGGCCACCACTTTGGCTTCTGAAATACCCCAACCCGAACTTTGGGTTGCAAGTTCCCAGGAACCTTGGCAAAAGTCACACGATTTTGAACCAGAGTTTTCCTGTTTCTCAGAAGTTTTGTGTGGAGAATGAACAAAGTTTTAGATTTTTTTTACACGTAGAATTGGCTTTGAGCCTTGGAGATCTACTGAGTATTTTCTCCTTCTGGATATCCTACTGTAACCAAAGCTCATTCCAATTGAAAATGAGAGCAATCTTTCTTAAACAGTTTTCACAAGAGATGACTGAAATAACCATTTCAATCCCTTACTGAGTGTAGAAGAATAAACAGGGTACAATGTATGTACAAACTTCAGCCTGATATTATTACAAATAACACTGAAATTTTTGTTTGGAAGGATCCAACCTCATTCTCTAGGGAATATTTTTAAATAACTTTTTCCCTCTACCTAGAAAATGTGCTAAATTTTGGATCTCTCATGGCACTATACTATAGCACTTACAGTGCTATGAGATGTTCTGTATAATAGAAACAGTCAACACCAAAAGATCCAGTGCTTAATTACTTGAGAAAATACATCCTTTAAATTCACCCTTTGAAAGGCATTACACACAAAAACCATTGCTAGCCAGACCAAAACTGAGTTCATGAAAAGAGCAGAGTGGGAACGTGACTTGCAAGTGCCACTGTTTGGAAGAAGCAGAGCAGATGGAGACTCCAATTTGGACGTAGGTAGCAAAGTAACTGAAGAGGAGATGAAATAAAATCAAAGGAGGAAGATGTCAAAGAGAAAATGGAAGAAAGCAGAAAAGTATCTGGAAGGTGAAGGATTTGTCTGATCCCATATACTGACAGTGCAGATCCTACAGAGCTGCGCTCATGAAGTGTTTAGAGAACTGTATACTTGTCTAGGAAGATTAACGTTTACAACTGCTATTTACACAATGATATAAGTGTTTATATAAAAAAATAGAGCAACTCTTTCCCCAAATATCCTACATTTTAGAAAAAGTGCAATCAGCTGAAGAGAGACAGGATGAGCAGTGATGTTGCATGAGAACTATGTAATGAACAATGCATGGCATGCCAGCTATTCCTTCCACATGGCTTGTGATTGGGACAGATTAACATCTGAACTATGCTGCAGAAAGAGCAAATAAAGGCAAACACTTGGGATGAGAAAGGATGGTTACTCAGCTGCAAACGATAGAACCAAAATATTTGAAGACAATGCCACAAACGGGCAACCCCCAGAGTTTTCACGCAGAAGGGCAAGTTCAGTTATAGCCTCTTAATATATTTTTTCTCAGGGTTTTGTGAGGCCAGCCTCCTAAACAGTCAAAGGTATAACTACAGGGACTACCCGTTCAGGAAATGCCACAGGTATGTCATGAATCACTATCTCTGTCGTTTATCTAACTGAACAGTGCAGTAATCCATTAAATGGGTATTGACAATAGGTTTTGCAGTGAACAGCAAGGGTGTGGTTTCATGATCAGTCTAAACCGATCTATTACCACATTCCCACCAAAAGGAACAGTTGTGCCTTCCCTGGCCTGCTCTTGGCTGTGGCCTCCAACTAGTCCCTTAGATTGCTTTGGTGAGACTAGCAAACATCACAAGCCAATTCACTGTAAGTCTCACAATCAAAAGAACTGAAGTAAAGCATATAGGAAAAAAAAAAATAGCTACAGGCTAGGGCAAGACCCCCTCCATAATACTGAGTGGTTTACACAAGTCAGGAAACCGGCTCTTAAAGTTAACATCTCAGTAATTACCAAAACAAAAGGAGAGGTCACACTTCAAAATCAGTATTTTAACCTCTCTGTAAATTCAGTCATATTGTTACTAGTGATTTCCTTTTCCTAGAATAATTTCACTGTCCTAACAGCCACATTTTTTTTTAGTACAAGAGAAGTCTCCCACAGGTTTTCAGTTGGAAGTACTTGCCAACACTTAGCAGAAATCATCTAGGGCCTTTCAGAGTGTGTCCTAAGTTTCCTTAAGTACTACATTAGCTTTCCTCTCATCTACAAATCACACTTTGCTCAAATCTCTACATGTACACATATGGGGCAAACTATTAAAAATATAACTGAGTAATATGGGTAATTTTCCCACCATTACTCATTCATCTTTTCCATTTGGAAGAACTTTCCCTCATCTCAACATTTGTTTTCATATTAGTGGTCTTTGGTATCTGCCAGACACTGCTGAAAAGGGTAAAACTTGAAGATGTGATTTGAGTGACAGGAACCATTTTCATTTTAAGGTATTAAGGAAGTCATCTGACCTCCAAAGTAGTCAATAACCCAAAAGAAAAAAAGACATACTTTCTCACGTTTTTCTATCACTACCCTTGAAGACAGACTGTACTGGTTTTGGCTGGGATAGAGTTTTGTTCATTGTAGCTCATACAGTGCTGTGTTTTGTGACCTAAGCAGCATTGATAATGTTTTAGCTGTTGCCAAACAGTGTTTACACAGCATCAAGGCCTTTTTTGCTTCTCACGCCACCCCACCAGAGAGTAAGCTGGGGCACATAAGAAGTTGGGAGGGGACACGGCTGGGACAGGTGACCCAAACTGACCAAAGGTGTATCCCATACTATGCGACATCATGGTTCACAATAAAAGCTGGGGCAAAGGAGGAAGAGGGGAACATCTGGAGTTATGGTAATTATAACTATGAGGCGTGATAGCACCCAGCTTTCCTGGAGATGGCTGAGCACATGCTTGCTCATGGGAAATAATGAATTAATTCCTTGTTTTTCTTTGCTTGTGCATGCAAAGCAAAGCTTTGCTTTTCCTATTAAACTCTTATCTCAACCCATGAGTTTTCTCACTTTTACTCCACTTATACCCTTCAGATTTTCTTCCCCATTCCACCATGTCAGGAGTGAGCAAGTCCTGTATGGTGTTTAGCTGCACACTGGGGTTAGCACACAACACAGACTTTAATTAAATAGGATCATTTCATAGAATCACATAATCACAAAATTGTTGAGGTTTGAAGGGACCTCTTACAACCATGTAGTTCAATGCCCCTCCCCTGCTCAAGGACAATCAGTGAGAGTATGTTGCCCAGGACAGCACCCAGCTGGGCTTTGAATATCTGCAAGGATGGAAACTCCACAACCTCTCTGGATAATCTGTTTCAGTGTTTGAACAGCCCTGCAGTAAAGAAGTATTTTATTGTGTTCAGATGGAATTTAATGGTTTTTAACTTGTGTCCATTGCCTCTTGTCCTGTCAGTGGGCACTACTGGGAAGAATCTGACTGCCTCTTTTTCATTCCTTCCCCTGGTGAGATCTCCCTAAGCCTTCTCTTCTCCCAGCTGAATAGTCCTATCTTTTTCAGCCTCTTCTCATATGAAATGCACTCCAGTCCCTTAAACATCTTTGTGGAGCTGCACTGGTTTGCTCCAGTAAGTCCATATCCTTCTTGTACTGGGTAGTCCAGAATTACACACAGTACTCCAGATGTGGCCTCACCAGTGCTGAAGAAAAGAAGGATCACCTTCCTCAACCAACTAGCAAAGCTCTTAAAAATGTAGCCCAGGAGGCTACTGGCCTTTCTTGCCCTGAAGGGTACATTGCTTGTTAGTGGTCATCTTGTTGTCCACCTCCTGGACAATCTCCAGTCCAAAGACTTTCTAAGCAAAGAAACTTTCCAGCCAGTGGGGCCCCAGCGTATACTGGTGCCTGAGGTTATTCCTCCACAGATAGACTTTGCCTTTATCATCACTGAAGTTGATAAGATTCCTCTGTGCCCTGTTCTCCAGCTTGTAAAGATCCCTCTGAATGGTGGCAGTACCAGCCAGCACATCAGCCAGTCCTCCCAGTGTTGTGTTGTCTGTGAACCCCACAAAGGTGCACTGTACTCCTTCGTGCAGGTTATTAATGAAGATGGGAAAGAGTATTTGACCCAGTATTAAGCCCTGGAATACACCACTACTGACTTCATTAGATTAGACTCAACCATCTAAAGCACAGACCTTCCTGTGTTGAGTGACAAGTTCTCTTCTCCCTAAGCTGTATGTACACAATATAAATTGTTGCTTCCCTACGGGGGAGACCAAACCAGAATTAATAACTTTGAAAAGCAGTCCACATTTTCGCTCTGTAATTATGTACATCTTCTCTTCATGGGACGGTGCAAACCTGTTTCCTTCCTCTTTTTCTCTAATTCTTGCACATCCCATCTCTGACAACTGTGGTAGGTGGAAAAGATTAAGGGTTTCCTTGAATTCTTTATTTAATAACTAACAAGAAGGAAGGATGTAATCAGCCATGCACTGGCAACTTTATAATTGTAAAGTAAATGAAATGTAAACTATCTCCACTTCTACCTTCTAATTAATGCATTGTAATTACTCAAATGTACTGATATATTTTCATTCTGTTGCAACAGAAATTACTATTAAAAAGTTTGCAAAAAGGAAGAATAGTACAAGCCCCCAAACTGGAATTCATATACAGGAGACTGTTTAAATGTAAACATAAATGTGTATTAGAAGCAAAGAAGATAAACATAATAAATAGGCATATTTTAGTGCGATGCTTCCACTGACTCAAATAGTATTTAATCACTTGCAGTTTTGTGTAAGTTCTAAAGTTGTTGCTCTATGATGATCATCCAAGCTAATTTGAATACACAGGTACAGTATCTCATAAGCGGTAGTACTATGGCAGGTAAAATACATAACAGCTTTGATTTACTCGACAAGGTATAAAATATGTATTCAGGCAAATATATGACCACACATGGGAAGCAGACATCATAGATAGTGTGCAGATGAGGGAAACTTTAACCACTACTTCATATATTTTAATTGCACAGAAAATTTCATGTTTGTAAAAAATAAATATTAGCTTACTGAGCTTAAATATGGACATGTACAAAATTAATGTTCTAGATGACAGTCTTCTCTGTAATTGTCATGAGCAGTGTGCCACACAAACAGTAGGAGTCCCAACCCTGGCCCCTGGGCTGCTCATGCAAAGTCTCTGAACACAAGGTGGCCACGTGTCCCTTGTATTACCTTCTCCTCAATTTGTGTTTAATGGAGCGGTCCTTTGAATGAATGATGGTGGACATCCATCTGTTTCTGGTTCCAGATGTTTAGAGCTCAGAATAAGGCACCTTCAAACCAGATGACATCTGCTGCCCTTGGTATTTTTCTGTTGACAACTCCTAGGTGACTCCACAAAGGGAAAGGGAATTTCAGGTGACTCCATATTGAAGGGCTTCTGACTCCATGCGTCATTTAAGGCAGGCAGAGACAGCCTGACTCAGAGCTTTGCATGCCAGTGTAAGTGGCAGGTACCTCACTGCATCCTCTGGCTATGTCTGACCTTCCTAGAACTGCTCTAATGTCCTCGTTGAGAGTCAGCACTAAGCCTAAGGACAGATGCAAATTCTGAAATCTTAACAAAACAGCACCAAGCACGAGGGATTACATTATTCCTCTGTGACAGACACAAGGAAGTATCTGCTTACTTCTACCAGTAGATAGGGATTTTCAGTACACATGCTGAGACGTGTCCAGGTATGAGCTGTTATCGGTCTTGGGCTGGGATCTGCCCCTGCTGTTGCTGCTTCCAGCACCATGCAATGATCCAGGTCACAGCAGCTTTTACATCTTGTTACACTGCAGCTTCAAGGAAGGGTCAGACTTGAGAGCTTCTGCTATATTTCAGGATGACTCAATAGAAAAATCTGTGAAGGGTTGATTCACAATTTCTGGCACCACAAGATGAATCTTCAGGAAGCTGCTTAAGCTGTATGAACAGATTTATTATCTTCATGCTAAAGGGAGAGCAGTGCCTTTACTTCTGACTGCATGTCCTTGCACCTTTCTCTGAAGCATCTGGCTCTGGGCCTGGTTGGTGTGTAGGTCTAATCTAGTGTGTCTATGCCTCTATAATGGAAAACATTAAAAGAACTGCCTTTTTTCTACCTGCCTTCGCAATAGAGTGATTCAAAATATGATATTGCTGTTGAAATGTTATAAATATCAAAGTCAGGTTCCCCCCACAGTCTGAACTATAATAATTGATTTAATTGATTTAATTTTCCACACTCTTTCTCAAAAAAAAAAAAGCTTAAACAAAACCAGATATATTCATACAGTTACTCTTTAGCCCAAAGACCACAGGACAAGATAATATACACAAGTCTGAAGAGCATACATGGTGCTAATTTAATTTAATCACTATCTATTAAATATTTACATAAACACAGTCCTCCAAGGATTTTTCTTTTTTTTTGCCAAGAGCAGTTCCTTGAAAGATGATAGGGCAGGAAATACTACACGTATTATTACAAATAATTACTTAGAGTGAATGTACCAATTTTCAAATGTTAATTATATTGGGTGATCTTGCGGCTTTCCATACTTCGGAAAAAAATCATTTATTCTTCTTGCACTAATTTATAGTTGCTTTTAGATACTGGCAGTACTTTTTTTTCTCCTGTAACAAAGTTCTGCCTTCCATCCCTTTGGAAAGACACTGTCTCAATCCCACTCTGTCTGAAGTAATATAAAGGCTCAGACAGTTTCTATTTGAAGAGGCAACTGCGGAAAATAAAACAGCCCCTCACCTCACCATGATCCAAGACAAGAGCAGCTGTTCCCAAATGGATGCGACTTACCCACAGACCCCCACATATAAACCCAGTCCTCTTCATGGGCTGCTTGCTGGAATGCAGAGCTACAGCCACAGCAATCCCTTCCTTAGTTTGCATCTCCCACCAGACAATTTTAGGACTCAAACCAATGCACCTCTATATTCAACACAAGAAGCTCTCTTTCAGGAGCAGGACTTTCAGGTAACAAGAGATAATGTAATACAACAGTGCTGTTCACTCCCCCCACCCCAGCCGCTATGTGTTCTCCATTGAAAGCACTATTCAATTAAGATTATTTCACAAATAAGGAGAATTTGGCTGTAAGTAAAATCTGAGTTTACTATTCAAGCAAGAAGATAATAGAAACTGGTCTAGACTTGAGACATTCTGTAGCTCAGAGCTCACAGTAATGTTCCCAGTGGTAAAAATAAATCAGTATTTTAACAAGACAGTTCTGTTAGAAAACTGCTAACCTCTAGAGTCCTATGCACTTAGTCTTCTGAAAGGCTAAATGAATTGTTCTGTAAAATGAAATGTAAGTCCAAAGCTGTAAGTCTAAAAAAACTCAGCCCCCCTCTTTTCTCTGTAGAAAAGTATACATCAGATAACTGTATTGGAAGTTGTCTAGTTGTGTATGCCTCTGTGTGGGCATCTACCTGGTCTGGAGTGAGCAACTTGATGTCTACCTCACATCTACACTGGGTGAGTATCCACAGGTGATAGTCCCTTGACAAAGACATGCAAAGAGTTTAGTACAATACATGTTTTCAGGGATTGCCTAACCCAGCGGTCAATGCCGGGCACTTAAAAAAGAGAGTTGCTGAAGATGCTTTATAAATGTGACCACAACTGATGTAGTAGCAAAGAAATAACTTATATTTTGCATGTGCTTAAAGAGAAAGCACAAAGAAAAGCAGTAGCAGAAGCCTTTTTCCTGAAGAAAATGTCCAAACTACAAAATCTGAAGATGGAAGGTCCCTTCTCCCTACACATCAGATACTCAGAGAAATAACCATTCTCTGTCTTTTAGATGGCATCTGTGGTGCAATTAAGAGTCATTTAGCTATTTTGCACTAGTTTCAAGAACAGGTAAATAAACAGAATTGCTGTATCCAGATTTTGCTACAATAATAAATGAATAAAAACCATAGGTATCAAAGTTATTGCCATATTTGTGTTGTATGAAGTGGTTTGTGATTGTCAATACCAGTGGGTGTTTTTGTTTTGTTTCATTTTGGTTTTGTTTGTTTGTTTTGTTTTTTTGGGTTTTTGGTTTGGTTTGGTTTGTTTGTTTTTTTTTTTACTTTTTGTAAACATATATAACACAAAGAGCAATTAATTTTCTCTTGGAACATAAAAGAGGTTTAAAATATCACTTTTGCTGGCTATATATACTTTTATCTGTCCATAAGCCTCCTGCTGCATTTCACAAGGTAGATCCACAAGTTGTGCCCTCAACCTCCTAAAAAAAAAAAAAGCCATAACTCAGCACAAAATCTCTCCTTTTTTCTCCCTGAAAAACAATTGAGTTGAATCCTCTCATTCTGTTACTGAAATGTTATGGTTGTTATAAAATGCAAAAGGTACTTTATAACTTGAGATATATGGGGAAAGACTGTCCAGATGAGTCTACCTCAAAACTTCCAAGCGGTTCAGCTGTGCCTTTCTAGGCTTTGTCCTGAGCACACCCTCGCCTACGAGAGTATTGATGCCTCTCAATGACCATGGTGTGGCCCTTTTTGTTCATATGCATTCGTTGTCTTCTTAACTTAACAACAGAAATCACACAAAAATTACATCCACAATAGGGATTCTAACATTTAAACCAAATAACTCTTACTCTTCTTTCTGAACAGATCAAGCAACAAAGACCATATCAGATACCTGACAGCCATTAGTCTTGGGGCTCATGTAAGCACCTTTTAATAAAAGAAATACATGATCTTACTATATCCACTTGCTTATCTGCAATGCAGATTCTCTGAAAACTGAGATCAAACTCAATTTGCAGTTATTTATTCTAGAACATGCTTACAATTTATTGCAATTTGCAGTTTGAACACTAGGTGGAAATAGAGCAATGAAAATAAGACGCATTACCAAATCTTCAGCACAACAAATGGAATTGCTTTCTCGAGCACACATGACTGAAATCCCAGAAAAGAGAAATGGCAGCTTAAATCCACTTCATTTTCTTGAGGACCTCTATAATTTTCATTTCTTGCATACAAGAATAGGAGAAAATATTCTCCCTAGCCTTCTTAAACTTGATTTTTAAATTTTATTTCCTTACTGATTTGCTTTAAATGTTTTGATATATGTGTTCAGAGTGCTCACATACATTTCTATTCAATGTTATTCAAGTATTTCAGTGGAAATTAGTACCCAGATTAGACAGATAGCAATTTTTCCTCTATTGCTATTGCAGTTCTGCAAAACTTTAGGTTGAACATAGACTGAGCTGCTTTTGCCTGCTTCCAGTTGCTTGTCATAGATTCTAAACAAATAAAATAGTGAAAATAGACATTAATGCTTTCTTTTCACTCACGGCATGCTTATACAACAAGAAAAGGACAGTTAGAAAAGTCAATCTAATTTTACTCCTTTGTATAACTCAGGTCTAGGAACCTCTTTATTATAATTCTAAATACTTACAGCTCATAAAGAGATTCAAAATTATATTTAGCTTTGGATGATAGCCATCTTTTACATATTGTGTTTTTTATGGGAAACCTGGCTCCAGAAAAATCCATATGCAGAACGCAGCTGCAACCAAAGCCCACAGAAATGAGAAGGAATGATGTAGCACTTCATTGGAAACCACAAGGCAGAACTGAGTTGCACAACAGCAGTGCTGGCCCTAGCATGCATGATCAGGATGGGACACCCAGGCATTCTCATCTTACTTCCAAGAAACAATCAGTCATAGTGTAAGATTTGAAAAGACACAGTCATGATTTCTGTAGCCTCACAAGAGTGTGACCCAGTCATTCCTTTCAGTACTGCCTGCAGAGCTTGAAAGGTGTGGGTTAAGAAGCTGGTATAGCAGCAAGGGACATCTCTAGTTTTATTTAGAGTTCGTGACATGCTGTTTTATTTTTTATTGATATCTTGCTTGTATCCAGAATGAATACATACAAACCATAAGGATTCCCAAAATATTTTCATTTCTTCCAAATCTTTCTAAACTTTTTAATTAAAACAGTGATGAACACCAATAACTTGTTCTATTTGATTCTGCATGTTTACCCAAATTCAGCCTCTTTGCCCACCTTACAGGACAATAAGAGGGCAGATACTAGTATCAAGGGCCAGTTTTACACACTGTTTGAAGCAGATTTCAACTGCCTGAGGTGACTTAGTTGGCTCAAATGCCAGAGCCTGTATTCATAATGGCAGAATGCAAGACAAAACCTTAACTGAATGTGAAACCTGTTGAAGCTTGGGTAGTGATTAAGCCTGTTGTTCCCAATCCAAGTAAATATAACCTTCTACATACTGGGTATCTCAATTTGATATGTGAGATTAAATTATTTCAAGTACATTTTCTAAACTCTCAGTGAACAAATGCTAAACTGAACTCGAAGAGCAAATATCAGGAAGGTGCATAAGACCTAGTGTCTGCATTCCTGAAGAAAGTTTGTGTGTGGTGAATGGAAAGAAGCTTAGATAGGGAAAGATGTTAATGCGACTATAAAGTAAAAACTTCTGTTTTGGAAGGGTTTTGAGGAATTCAGTGCCAGTTGCCATTGAATTAAACCTAACAATGGGATACTCTATGCTTCCTGAAAGTTCTTTGAAAAGTTGAAAGAAATATATAAATTCTGTAGAACAAGTAGTGTCTAATTTAGTACTTTGTCCCCTCTCCCTCACAAGATGGTCATCCCAAGCCTTATCTGTAAGGTCATCTTTTAGAGGAGAAGGTACATTTTAAATAACATGGAAAACTTTTTGCAGTACAATAAAACAGTGTTAGTCATCCTGCACTTACAATTGAAAGACAGTGAACTCTTAAGTAAAATATAGCAATTGTTAAATGCAGAATGGCAACACATCTTTAAGAAACCAGGTTCTTGTGTACATCCAGTATCATCTCTGCTCGAAACAGTGTCAGAAGACACTTTCATTCTTTGATTTGTCCAACTCTGCTCAGTATGTAGGAACTGGATTTAATATCAACACGACTTTTCAGTACAGTCTAGCTACATGACTAAACAGTTTCCTGATGCCAATTTAAAGAACTCACATATTAGTACTGAAATGAGAAGAAAAAATAACTTTTTAGGATAATTAGACCCCAGATTACACAAGGCAGTAGTGCAGGGGAAATGCTACTTGTAAATTAAGCAAAGGTTATGTAGAAAACACTGAAAGTCAAACACAAATGTTCTTCTTTATTTTAATTTCAAATTAATCCCCATTTCCAAGTTCCACAGGCAAGTTTATGGCTATAACACGAACTTACCAATTTTGGCACTGAAGAGTGTAGCTTGGGAGAGCTTTCCAAATGCAAAAACTTCCACTGCTTATAAAGTCGTTGATTTATTGACCCCTAATGTGCTTCCGGTTACTATTTCCTACATCTAAAAACCCTTTTCAATCAATATTCAAGTTTCAGGTTAAAGAAGACTGAAAGTTTGCCTCTGTTGTTATCTACTCTGGCTGGCTGGCAGCTGCTGTTGGTGACTGAAAGTGTTACTAGGAGTGGTTTTGGCTCTGAATAGGATAGTTGTGAGTCAACATGTGGGATAAATCCAGACATGCCCAGCGTTCCTCCTGCTCTGTAAACAAAGTGTTCTGACACAGAAATCTGAATTTGATGATCTTTAGATGCAATAAATATGTCTGCCTTTCTGACACATAAAAACTGTCTTCATACTGAGTCAAATAGGCATGTGACACAGGTTGTTTTTTGAAGCACTCTAAATTGCAATGACTCCCTTGCCTGGAAGGTCAAGCATGAGTGATAAGCATTAAGAGTGAGATCCTGGCTGCTCTAAAGCCAAGAGCAAAATCCCATTGATCTCAACAGAATAATGGCATTGGCCCAAGACATTGCAGACCACTTTGAAGGAGACTTCCCACAGAGCCTGTTTTCTTCCTCTCCACCTTACTCTTCAGACCACTTCTTTGCATCTTATCCCATCTCTGCCTATAGCCAGTTTCCTCTATCAGAAAACCCCTCACTACAAATTTCCATGTCATGTTTCCACTGTTACTTCAAACAGGCCGCCTTCATATTTTAGTTTCTTTTGGTCAAGTTAATTTCCATCTAATAGCATAAACTGAAATCTCTACACATTATTTTTTCCCAGGTGAATAGCTGTGTTGAAGCAAGAGTCATTCAGCTGAGTTCTTTAGAGCATGTCTTCATGTTACACATAACAGTGATAGTAATTGGCTTTCCTGGGTTAATATCATACATTACAAGTCTCGGCACTGTAGAATATCTTCTGCAGACAGATTGGATTTTAAGCAGGTGACCAGCAGGATTCTATATTCATTCACTGAAGGTACTAATTGACACTTCAAAAATGGAATTATGTATATGAAATCTGGAACTGTGTTTTGGCAACAGAGAATGTCAGGAATTTGTGTTTGAAATGTATAGAAATAAGATGGTCATAGACAGAAAAAGACATATGCAACCATTTGTCTTTGCAGACACTACCTAGTCCTGCTATGTCCAGTAAACTGAACAGATATAAACATAGTTTTCAAATTTTTGTTAAGAAAATGCAAGGAGAAATGAAGACATGGAATGAAAGAAACAAGACTGACTCCAGTGAAGTCAGGACTTCTCCATGAGTAGTTACTTATATCACCTGCTTATCCACTAATGAATCTGTGGGGTTTTGTCCCTATAATATTGTAAATCATGATCATGAAAGAGAACATTTTTATCGTTACTCTGACATCCTGTAATTGCCATTAACATCCTGTAAAGACTGTTGAACCGCTCTGAATTCTGTTTATATTAGAAGGGTTTTTTTCAGATGAAGTAGCTAATATTATAATTTATCAGACAGTGCAGTACAGATTCTGCTCTATCACAGGTAATAAAAAACTAGATCTTAGCAGCAATGTTGTATCTGTAACACAGTTATTTGCAGAATGTGTATGCAGGGCATAACAACATTTTCTCAGTACTCAAATTAGGCCATCAAACTGGCAAGTCATAGAAGAATTCTCAAATGGTTCTCATATCATTTTCCATCATCTTTTAACACTGTAAAATTTATTTACCTTCAAATCTTTGAGTAAACAGCTATAAAGGAATCTCTCCATTAGTTGTCAAAAAGTTTGACAGCCATCGATTAAAACATAAACCCCTTAGATGCAAAGCTGCTGTTTGTAAGATACTTTTAGAAGTGCAAGCCTTATCTAAAGCCAAAAGTAATTTATCTGTGTAGTTTGCTTAGCTTTTGGAGGCTGGTCCTCATATTCATACATAAAAGGTACTGAAAGTAATTCATTATGAGCTCTGTAAACACAGATGTACACATACATGAACATACTAACTGCTCGTGTTTAATGCGGTCTCCACATGAAATATCTCTTAGGTTATTTAAATAGACTGATGGACCAAATTATATCATTATAAGTGAGTCCTGGATAGCATAAGCTAAAACTATATTATACAACCAAATAAACCAGTATCTGCCAATACTCAGTGAACAGTACCGAAAATATACATTAATGTATCAGGTTGACACAAAATTTTTCTACCAAACTAGTTCACAGAGTCACAGAATGACAGAATGTTAGGGATTGGAAGGGACCTCAGAAGATCATCTAGTCCAATCCCTCTGCTGGAGCAGGAACAACTAGATGAGGTTGCACAGGAACATGTCCAGGTTTTGAATATTTCCAGAGTAGGAGACTCCACAACCCGCCTGGGCAGCCTGTTCCAGTGCTCTGTTACCATCACTGAGAAGACCTTTCTTCTCAAATTTAAGTGGAATCTCTTGTGTTCCAGTTTGAACCCATTACCCCTCGTCCTACCATTGGTTGTCACCGAGAAGAGTCTGGCTCCATCCTTGTGACACTCACCCTTTAGATATCTGTAAACATTAATGAGGTCAGCCCTCAGTCTCCTCTTCTCCAAGCTTAAGTGACCCAGCTCCCTCAGCCTTTCCTCATACAGGAGATGCTCCACTCCCTTAATCATCTTTTTTGCCCTACGCTGGACTCTCTCCAGCAGTTCCCTGTCCTTCTTGAACTGAGGGGCCCAGAACTGGACACAATATTCCAGATGTGTTCTCACCAGGGCAGAGTAGACGGGAAGGAGGACCTCTCTCGATCTACTAACCACCCCCCTTCTAATACACCCCAGGATGCCATTGGCTTTCCTGGCCACAAGGGCACAGTGCTGGCTCATGGTCATCCTGCTGTTTACCAGGACCCCCAGGTCCCTTTCCCCTACACTGCTCTCTAATAGGTCATTCCCCAATTTATACTGGAACCTGGGGTTGTTCCTGCCCAGATGCAAGACTCTACACTTTCCCTTGTTATATTTCATTAAATGTTTCCCTGTCCAACTCTCCAGCCTGTCCAGGTCTCGGTGGATGGCAGCACAGCCTTCTGGCGTGTCAGCCACTCCTCCCAGCTTGGTGTCATCAGCAAAATTGCTGACAGTGCACTCTATTCCCTCATCCAAGTCGTTGATGAATATGCTGAATAGCACAGGTCCCAGTACTGACCCTTGAGGCACTCCACTAGATACAGGCCTCCAGCTGGACTCTGCCCCATTGACTCTCTGGCTTCTTCCCTTCCCTGCCAGTTCACAGTCCATCTCACTACCTGATCGTCCAGACCACACTCCCTCAGTTTAGCTGTAAGGATGCTGTGGGAGACTGTGTCAAATGCTTTACCGACTGTGTCAAATGCTTTACTGGACTGTGTCAAATGCTTTACTGTTAGTTCATAACTAACAATATCTTAGAATATTTAGCTTGATCATAAAATCATATATAATTATTAAGCAGCAGTTTTAACAGCATTTTAATAAGACAACATTGTCCATCTGATGTCTGTTAGTGATTACTGTATCTACAAAAATGTACACTTTCTGAGAGTCTGTGATTCTTGGATAGCAATTCAGGACACGTTAATTTTATAATGTTAATCCTCCATCACCCCATCCAAACCTTTGATTCAGTGTTCCCTTTGCAAAATGGCAGAAGTTCAAGAACATATCAAGGAGTGGAGAGCTTAAAGCACACACAATCACTAACAAGTATTATCATGCACTCAGAATAATTGCTACTAAAAAAAACCAGCAGCCATCAAGCAGCATTTTAATCTTAATTCAGTATAACTACAGTGTATTAAGATACCCTTTTGCAGTTTCTAACTGGAGATACTTCAAAATATTTTCCTTTCCAGCTGGAATGAAGGGAACTATTGAATAACTCTTAACAACTGGTGTTTCCTCAAAATACTGAGGAAACCACAACCCACTTTCAGTTACAAGTGGGCACAACTTCTCTTTCATTGTATAAAACAGCAATGTAAACACAAGTTGGATTTTAACTGCTAACACATTTTCTTATACCTATGTTTTAAACAGAAGCCTATTTGGCATGTGAAAAATGAAATCTTGTCTTCCCATGCACAATATACAGAAATATGTAACTTGTATCCTAAAAATACTTTCATTTCATAATGTTTTGTATTAATCTACTGAACCATGACTTCTATGACTATAAAGAAGACTAAACTCAAATTATAGGCATGCATACTATATACACATTTAAATAGACTGCTTTTGATTTTGACTAAAGAAATCACAAAATAAAGTAGTCCAATACAACACAGTATGGACACATAGTGCTTTCCTATGTTAATAGAAAAAAGGGAAAATTTTACTTCAGGAGAGGGGGATTGTTTCTTTCATATAAGGAAGCTCAGCAATAAATGCCTGCATCCCTTATTCGAAATTGAAATGACACATTCCAAACCATTCCAAACTAAAAAGGGAAGTGCCAGTCTTAAAGATGGCAAGAAATTATTGTAACATCTGCTGTGAACAAAGCCAGCCCCAGCAGCTAAAACAGAAGGGAATATAACGTAATTACTTCCAGTGTTCTCAGGGGCCTTGCTCATATTCATAACCATGAGAATTAAAGCTATGCATCACTCTTCTCATTAACTAAGCTGTTTCTTTCCACAGGTGTGATGTAAGAAGAAATAAAATGATGGAGGCATAAACTGTGTTCAGGAGGACTGTCACCAGGTCACTTAGCTCCATCGTGCAGAGTGGCTATATATGAAAGCTGCTTTTTCACAAAATAGCAGGGAAAAAAGTCTCCTATCTTGCTTTTCTAGTGGTGAGCACACAGGCAAGCAGACAAAGAAGTCAGCTGGTCACTTCAGCTTTGCAGAACTGGTGATCTCACCCTCTCCTCCCACTATTATGGAGTAAAGAGCTGCTATGGTTTGACTGATTGGTTTTATTTCATTGCTGACTCTCCTGACATATGAGAGAAGTTAACGCCCATTTCTTGGCCCCTTCAGTTAATTTGGAATCATTGGATGCAAGCCAGCTGATGATGACAGTCTTTGGGATATTCTTCTCCCTATAGAAAAAAGAGAACAGCGCTGGACAGTTACATCAGAGCTTTCGAGTAAGGCATTAATAAATCATACGAAGATTACTGATACTGACAGTTACTCACAAGCAATACTTTAGATCTCAAGTGCTGAAAAATACATATTTCAAGGATTTGTTATGGATTGAGAATGTTTGCCTTCTCTGTACTGTTTGATGGTATGAAATTAATTAATCACTCATAGAAATACTATGAAAACATTATTGCTTGATTCAGTGTTATGTTTGTGTAAAAGTAGAACTAGTAAGAATGGGATCTGCTTCATTTTGAGAATTATTGCTTATGAACAGAGTGCCTAGGTTTATTCATTGCTCATTTAATAATGGAGTCTAAATTTGCCTAGGAAGCAAAGAAAAATGTTGGTAAAAATCCCTGTTTCTCCCTGTTGTGGAAAATAGCAACATTATTTTGATGGTTGGACTGATTATCTACGGAATGGAGAAAAAGCTGCTGAAGAAAACCTACATGCACAAAACCTATGTAGGGAATTTGTGTGAGAACAAAATTGAGGAGTATGTCTGTTGAACAAACTATTTCAGAACTGTGTCACTTGATCTACCTTGTTATTTTTCACACTGGCAAACTGCTGAAAAAATATTTTATAGAGTTTGGCTCTTGTGTTTCTTCCTTGCTTTGTGGTGCTATATCCAACCCTGGATGTTCTGCCACCCTGTTTTTCTATTGCTTTAAACAAAAGCTGCTGCTTTGATCATCTGTAGCATATGTCAAGACACAAGACAGATGCTCCAATGGTGCAGTTGTGCACCCTCAGAAGAAAGCTCCTTAGTATTGGAGAAAAAATGATCTCTGCACTTGAGATTAAAGAAAGGATTTACTCTTCCTTTGTTTATTCTCCTGCAGGCAAAGTGCAGCTGCCTCTGAGAATGGCCACGTGCTCATAATCATGAGGGGAGATGTGTGATTAATGCACATGATTGGGCAGGAGCAGATACAGATTTTTATTCTGATTTCCAGTCATCACTTGGGCAAGTCCCCTAATTGTGAGATGCATTACTTCCACTCTTTAGTGGAGCTGAGGATGGTAAATCTCCTTTCATGAATGAATGTAACTAGAAGCTTTAGAAACAAAATGCAAATCCGTATTTGATTATTTGCTGTTTTCATGGGACATTCTCAAGTAATTTGCAGTCCTCCTTTAGAAACAAAAGGATTTCACTGATTTATAAAGAAGAAGCTGTGAGAATGGACAGGAGGAACACTATGACATACCTAAACTTCTCAGGAAGCGGTGCCCATGATGGGTGTCAAGCTACTTGCTAAAAGCAGGGGAGGTGGAAAATGGACTGAAGAGTTCCCACTGTTTGCAGAACTGGGAAAATAAAGTCATCACCTTTTTCCCAGCAATCAGGAAGAAAGTCCCGTTAGAGCTGTCACCATAATGCAAAACCTGCCTTCACCTGCCAAACGGCAGCCTTACTCTAAGGCGTGCTGGCCAGAGGATCCTGTTACCATTTTGGGAGGACTTTTTATCAGTGTGGATTTGCATTTCATTTATTTATTTATTATTGATTCTCTCACCCTCTTAGGATGAGGTACTGAATTGGTCTCAAAAGAGAGCTCCCCACTGCTGAATAAACAGGGAAAGGCTGTGGGCTTCTGCTCAGGATCTTCCACCACTCATACTCATGTTGCCTAACTCTTCTTCTCTGTGTGGATCCACTGTGGACCACACCAACTAGCCCCAAGGGGAAGGGAAGGGAAGGGAAGGGAAGGGAAGGGAAGGGAAGGGAAGGGAAGGGAAGGGAAGGGAAGGGAAGGGAAGGGAAGGGAAGGGAAGGGAAGGGAAGGGAAGGGAAGGGAAGGGAAGGGAAGGGAAGGGAAGGGAAGGGAAGGGAAGGGAAGGGAAGGGAAGGGAAGGGAAGGGAAGGGAAGGCTGTCAAACTGCATGAGTAAATAAAAAGTTTATATTACAGCTACACAGAAATTTTACAAAACAGTCTTTACAACTCACATATTCTGGGCTTCTTATTTTAATTTTTTTTTGCTGTAGTAGAAATCTGTGCTCCATCTCCTTCCCATTCCCTAAAGAGTTTCTGACATAACCATCAGGGCTGTGTTAACAATTCAGAATGACTCAGTCATGTTCTTCTGCCAGACGAAACCAAACTGTCCCAAACCAAGCATGAACTCCATGGTTTCAGTTAGACACTACAACTGTGTACTTCTGAAACTGAACTTTATCCTATGACCAGACGAATCATTTCTTAAAGACAGTCTTGAAATATTTATAGGAAAACAAAAATAGTGATGATTATTGGCCAAATTCATTCCCCTGTAAAGTATGATCTAGGGACAATAGTTTAAATACAGTCACAGATTTACACCAGAAATAACATTAATTGATACATCCACTTTGCTAAGTTATATTTTCGTACAAGTGACAAATGACTCCATCCGATGACCATGCATGCAATCTCAAAAAAAGGAACAAAATGAAAAATAAACCCATTCACTTTTTAATATTGTTTTGCCATCCATTCTTCTAAATCTCAGAGATATTGATGCTTAAATAAGAGTCAGTTACAGTCCATCATGTTGTTCCAGCTCTACATTTGTAGCAGTACAATGCCATTAGTCATTCCCAGAACCACAGCCATTAGAGATTGAAGTGACCTTTTGATGTCATCACATCCTACCCTGATTCCTACTATCCATGGCAACAGACTAATGCCAAACATACAATTAGCACCGCACTGCAAAATGTAGCAAAGGAGAAGCTGATTTGCAGTTGTAAGCTAGATTTCAGAAGGCAGAGGCCTAGCCTTTGCCATCCTAATGAAAGCTATTTGCATTTCATTTGCAAGTTGTTCAGCAGTCAGGGTATTTCTAACCACCCATCTCACTTTGGTACCTAAATAAAAAATTGATTGTTTACCTTGTGCAGCAGAGGAAAAATAAAAATGGAGAAACTGTTTGATCCAGGAACCTTTCAAACCAAGGGCAGCTTTTTTGTAAAGCTGGGAGGACATGGTTTATCTGCCTTCCTTATCCCCATCAAAGAGTGAAGGCCCCTGGCTTGTGGGGATGGGGAGTGTAGACAGGCCTGTGTCCATTTGGTGTAACATGGACTCCAACATGAACTACTTCTCAACTATATCCCCTGTCCCCCCGAAGGAACCACTCTGCTCCAGGTCAGACTGAAGTAACATGTCTTCAATATGAGGAGCTAGAACCTGGAATAAACATAGAAGATAACCAATATTGTGGTGTAAATGCACATTCAGAAACAAGCAACTAGTTTCTATCTGGTTAGGTGTACCTAGGTACATGTGTATCTGAAATGCACCCCTGAGTAAAGATATTTCAGCTTGACTTAGACCTAGTGCTATATAACAGTGTCAATGTAACTCTACATTCATGGTAATTAGCCCTTCCTCAGAGGCAGGAATAATTAGTCTGGGCCATTGCCTTGCTAATACAGATCTATTGCTTGTAGGACCTGAACTAACGTGTATATAGGGCTATTAACTGAACCATACCTGCTCATTCCAAATGCATTGCACTTCACTGAAACTCACTTGTGAATTTGCTTGGTCCATTGGTACATACGTATTATTGTAATATGGTTAAAACAATAATCAACCCTCCTTTATTTGTGGTTAATGGAATTGCTACATCGAGTTTATTTCAGAAAGAAAAATTACACAGGACTTTGAACTCCAAATGTATCACAAGATCATGTATCAGGAATTGAGATGCGTGACTTCACAAGATCATGTATCAGGAATTGAGAGGCGTGACTCAATTTCATAGCTGGGCTTCTCTCTCTAATAGGATTTAAAGGAAAATTCAGAAATAATTAATAACCTTACAATTATTGCAGTGGTTTAGAGTCCTAAAACATCTCATCTGTGGTATAAACTCACAGGCTATTGCAGACCTGTGTTAATAAAGCACTAGGTGCAAAATGCTTAGATGAAGATGTGTGAAAGGGAAACTATTTTGTAATGAAGTAGATTAATTTCCCACTGACATTTCAGTAATCAAACAGATCAAGAGAGATACATTCTTGGTTTTTAAGTTATCTTTATCTAGAACAATTCATATTGAATTAAAAGAGGCTGAAAAGGACTGAAAAAACCTGTGTAAGGACTCACTTATGGAGTTGCCCCAGAGCTTTGTAAAATGCAGTGTTGGGAAACTGAGCATCTGTGGTTTTATATTTCAGGGATGAGGCAAGATTTTTCAACCTTTAAATTACAGCTTGTGCAAGCAGTACTCTGTTACTTAACCCTAACAGATTTGCAGATGTGTCCATCTCCAAGGTAATGGGCATTGCATTTCTGTCATTCAAAAGGCTGAGATTCAAAATAAATGAAAAAATGAATTAATCCCAACTTCCAAACACTACTTGGAGGGATTCTAGCAGAGATAATAATAGATTTTTCAACAGATACTCTTTAAAGAGTTTACAGAAAAAAAAAAAAAAAAGGATAAGAAATATTTGTCTCTGGTTTAGGAATAAGGCATGAAAGGGTTTTACTTGAAACAGTTACACAGGCAATCACTGCTGAAGCTTAGTATAAACCTAGTCCAAGGTCTAGGCCTTGCTAACTATATATACACCCCTCCCCCTCTGTCCACTCCTGAAAAAAATCCAATACAGGAGGACAGATGGACAGAATAAAGAAAGAAAGGAAGAAGAAAGGAAGGGAGAAAAAAATGAATATTGGTCCTGGAAAATTAGAATTTATAATATTTTATTACAAGGTTATTAAGTATTTTTCTTTGACTCTTGAACATAAGACTTATAAAAAGCTGCATATGTTTATGGCTGATAATATCTGCAGTGATGCAAGCTAAAATAACAGTTCTTTCTCAGGAATAAAGGCTGAGTTCAATGAAAGGACATAATGTTATGTGTGTACAACCACTGGGAAACACCGACTGGCATTTTCCCTCTTGACCTGACATGGCAGTGTTACTTTCCAAGTGAAAACATTGCCAAGTCTCAATTCAGCATAAAAACGACATCAAGGAAAACATTCTGTAGCAAACAAACAGAACTAAAAATTGTTTCAATAAAAAAAGACTCACACTTGGAGCCAACAGCATCTCTGAAAGTCTGTTTATACAGTTGCCTCAAATCTGACAGGTCCATGATGAATTAAACAAACTACAATTAAAAGAAGTGTTTGGGGTGAACTAGAAACGCTTTGTTTTCTTTTTTCTCACTAGGACTCAGCTGACTTACATACCTCATCACGAGATTCAAGGATGTGACTCTGCCCTTCTTACTGTGTGACAAAAACTTAAAAATAAACACCGTGATAAAATTAGAAATAGAAGTCTTGGAAGCTTGATATTGTGCAATCTATTCCTTAATACAGTAAGAAGATTTTATTATATGCACTTCAGCTTCATGATTTGGAGTTTGTGGCTGTCAGTTTGCAAAGGGGATTTTCATTACAAAGGAGAGTCAGGTTTGAATAGGGTTGAGATAAATTGCTGCTTCAGCTCTCTTTAGGATCTCTTTGCATTGGATTGGGAAGATTGGGCTGTTAAAGTGCTCTTTCTGAAATAAAGAAAATTGTATCTCTTGTAAACATATAAGATTTTGTCAGATTTAAAAAGGCATTAGTTGAAATTAATCTTCTAAAAACAAACCTCTCTAATATTGTTTTCCCTGTTGAAAAAAAGATTTCAGGCTCTTCTACTTGTCCTCCACAAAATTCTGACTCCTGAGAATTTTTTTTTCGCAGAAAGTACAGACAATTGAAACACTGTCTGTAAAAAAAAGAAGCACCACTGTCTGTACACAGCAAAAAAAACCAAACAGACTTATCTTCCTTTTGCATGGACAGGACAAGAGTGCTGAAGAAGTGTTTTCTGAGGGGCCTCTTCCTCACCTGTACTACCACCACCTAGGCTGGGAAGGGAGAAATGAAGATTCCCCCCTTGGAGGTACCCCACAAGCTCCAGAGAAGACTGTGGATTCCAGAAGGAACATCCTTAGAAGAAATCCACCTTGTTATGTCTATATTGGCAAACGGAGAGATAAACCCTGACACTGCTCTTTTGACATCTCTACTGTTAAACAGCTAAACCAGGCCTTGGTATGATCCTGGCCCTGACTAGCTAGCAAATTCCCAAACAAATCTTCAACGTAGATCCATATTTAGGAAAGACAGAAGACTATTTCCCAATAGGTTGCTTGAACACAGCAAGCTTGTTTATGAGACTGCAGTAGCACAAGCAAGACTACTCTGTGCCAGCTGGTTGGAGGATGGGTGGGTGGATCCCGGCCCTGCTGAGTGTACAAGCAGAGGGGTAGCCCTTGTGCCTCACGTGTTGATTAGACAAAAGCTGTTATGTTTACTGCTAGGAATAAGATTAAATCAATATAAGTCCTAACGTAAATAACGCTTGTGGAAGGGCCAGGAGGCTAAGAGAGGTGAAAACCTGTCTTATATCCTGTAGTTGTGGAGGGGCCAACGTTGATTTAAGTAGGGATGAAAGCAGGTGGAGTCAATGGATGTGCTGTTCTGAGGAGACAGGGGAAACAGGGTGTCCCACCATATTTTTGATATTAAAAAGTCCAAGGATTTACTTTTTTTTTTTTTAATGTTACAGTGTTTGCAGATGTGTACTTAATTTTCAAGTTTCAGGATTTTTTTGTGTTACTTTATGTCATGGTCATCTATTTTCCATGCCTTTGGGAGACGTTTGCATTACAGCAAAATGAGTTGGGCTTGCCAAGTCACAGGCTTTTGTTATAAATTTGAAAAGCTGAGTAAACTCCCCCAAATTTGCCAATTTTTAGACAAGCTATTGTGATGTATCAAGGGATTATCAACCAGAATGGAAAGGAGCAAATACACATCTACTGTGTCACATAGTTAAATGAAAAGAAGAAGGTAAACTAGTGTAATTTTTAAAAGGGTGAAAGGTAGTCCTAAAAATAAATATATATACAAAAATATAAATAAAATAATTCATTATTACTACATATTTTCTTTAATCAGAAGGTGATACAGAGACCAGTTTTTATAAAACTGAACACCACACTTTAAAATCCTTTAAAATGAACTTACAGTCTGTAGACAAAGTTGACCATCAAGGTCAGTAGCAAAAATAAACCCTCTTTAATAATTTCAATTTGCTGGAAAGGTTCACCTCCTCAGAAGCAGCAGTAAGAAGTCAAATGAAATCCCAAGCAGTCAGGCTGGCAAATTTTAGTAATTGCATTTTCTTCAAGGAGGAAGTGGTAATTTTATATCATTACACCTTTCTGAGATTATCCAATTGGCCAGGTTAAAAACCCATTTCCATTCCCTTCAAAATTACTTTGAAACAAATAAGGATTATTTCAATTGCACTTGTAAATGAAGAAAAAAATGTGCTTATACTCATTAGTTTTAAATTCCTTCCCTCTATCATTCTTGCCACAACTAAGTCAAAAGAGGATATTAGACACTGCCCTCTCTTTAGGAATTCATTAAGTTAGATGAAATGCTAGGTTTTGACTCTTTCTCTCATTTAATTAGAAGATAAATTTAGTTTTGGTACACACTGAATCACTAAAGCATATTAACAGCTATTTCAGCTATGTGTTAATTTAAGCCTCAAACCAGAAAACATTTCGCATGTCCCTGAGCCAAAGCTGATGTGGTTATTCTCCTTTTAAATAGAGTGAGCTAAACTGAATGTTGATTTTATCCTACATCTACTTTCACTGAACTTTCTTCATTTCCTGTACGAACCTGTTTTGCAATGGCATTTGTACTAATAAATAATACACTAGATTCTAACGAAAGATATAAAATCTTAAAGAATTTCTTACTGCTGTATGAAATAATTGCTTCACCCGTTACCTCCTCAGCATCTAGATTAAAATGCCACACCCATATAACAACTAATAATGATATTTTAGAGTACAAAGAACAGACTTATTTTGGGAATGTAGGTGCCCCTAAGCAACTTCTGTTTCTGTCAGGAGTCACAAGAAATGGCCAATCTCATAGACATCTCTTGATTTTGGAGTTAAGATGGTCAGAATAGAGAAAAATCTATATCCTGATTTGCCAGTGCCCATTGATGAGGCATCAGTTGCCATGGTGGCAGCACTGCTTTTGAACTTGGCTTTACAGGGATGCCTTCCCACTGCACCCCAGAGCAGAGCTGATCCTGACAAGTCTGAATCAACTAATGATTTCATACCACAGAAAGCCAAGGTGTGGAAAGATGGCAGACTACAAGATGCCAAGTACCACAGATACACCAGAGACACGTAAGTGAAGCGAAAGATGAACAGTGAGATATCCTTCAGAATTAATCAGTTTTCTTTCTACCAAAAAGGGGATGGGGTGGAAGCAGTATTCTGACAGAACGTGTGCCTCTGTATCCAAAACTGCAACAGCAAATCTTTTGCTTGACTGTGGTGGGTTGACCCTGGATGGAGCCAGGTACCCATCAAGCTGTTCTATCACTCCCTCTGCTCAGCTGGACAGGGAAGAGAAAACATAATGAGAGGCTCATGGATAGAGATAAGGACAGGGAGATCAAAGTTACGTAGGCTTTCCAGTTGCCTTCTTGTTTGCCTGTAATGTCCCTTATATGGATTGACCTTCCATCCATATCCCAGGTGTCACACCAACTATAACTCGATACCCTTCATCTGCCTCACCTTCCCAAACGTCCCAGTCCAGTACTTAATCTGAGAATAAGACTAACTGCAACAAAATATGTCATAAAAGTAGCAACTGAACCCTGTAATTTTTCTTCATGTACACTCCGAGGGCAAAAATGATGACAGTTACCCAATCTGTGTCAAATTATACAAAAATCAGGGCACTCACCAAGATCTGGAATATAGTTCCCCCTTCTTCCTGAGCCCGATGGAGGCTGAAATCCACATATCATATCTGAGACTGTAACCTAACCATTGGCTACAAGTCATGCAGAGGAATGAACAACTGGCAGCATTGCACAGTGTCACAGCTCCATAAACAAGGGTTCATCTTGGAGCTGGAGAAGGTGGGTTTGATTTCTGACTCCCTTAGACCTAATGCAGAGGGATCTGAATCCCAGTTTCTAACTGCTTGGGCATGTGCTGAAATGATAAAAAAGTAAGGGGAACACATCCATGTTATGATTTCAACCTTCAAAATGAAAGCATGTGTTCACTCTGAAGGAAAAAACTCTATTTTCAGGAGGCAAATCTTAGTGGTGGATCACAGAGGTACTTATTCCTGAGAGAGCATATTCTCCACACGTAGGAGGACTTCAGGAACACTTCTATGCCAGCACTGTCTCTACAGCCTGCTCCCTGCTCACTCCACTGACTGTTCTGGATCCTGTAGCAAGGCATTTCACTGTTTAGATACAATACGCACTAAATCCATCACCATCCTGAAATTCAGGTATTTTGCTGTCTTCTTGTCTGGGTTCCTAAGACCTGGATTCACCCTACACCTCTAGGCATTTAACTGATGTGCTTAGAGGTTTTTGGTGGTCTGTTAAGAGATTCAGCTCTTTTGAGTGTCTCAAATCTGAATTACTATCTGGAGATGCCCCTGGGAATCCATTAGAGTTCCCAGACTTAGATGCATGCCTGACGTTACACACCCCACCTCTAAGACAAGCAAGACATCCAAGCAGCTGTCTGACTTGGTTTCCAGATGAATGAGATACAGGTGCAGAAGCCAGAAGGGAACCACGATGTGCTCCAGAAGCTCTCTCCTATCTGGGCAATTAGGGATACGGGACTGCAGGGCATGCTAACTTATCTCCCACAGTTGACTATGCAGGTTGCTGACAGTACTTCGTTCCTAATTTAGGCACTTGTAAGAGACCAAAGGGAAAATGCATGAATGAGTGCCTCAGTTTTTATCAGATCTAGTCCTGCACTGAACTGTGTTACTTGAACCTGTATCACTGAAGAATTTTCTGTATTTTCCTGCATGGCACATGAACAAACATTTCAAGTTGTTGAAAGGACTGTGTTTTTGTTCTTTTACTTATTTTAAATAAAATAACTTACGTGTATGCACAGATGTGAGACCCATTCTTCTGCTTACAAGCTACAATGTGACTTTTAAAAATACATTCATTTATTTTTCATTATTATATTATTGAACTGAAAGACAAAGGATAAAGAAATAGAAAAAAAAGTCACGATTATGTGACATTAAAAAGGGAACAGTTGCAAGCAATGTTACAGAAATATGCTGCTAACTTACCTCATTTTTCTTTGTCTTTTAAATTCTTATGGCCGGGAAGATGACTTTCTTAGGAAATAGTTTTACAAATACTTTCCCCCCTGTTATATGAATTATCATGATGTTCTTGATGTATTACCAGTTTTGAATTGAAGACTACGAAAGTTACTGTCTTACTAACAGGGAGCTACATTTTGGTCAAAGTTTTGGAAAAATTAGAGGTGGTCAGCAAGGTTTCATCTTATAAAAATTAATTGTAAGGTCATGTTCAAAGACGTGAACTTTGATCGGTTGAATGACCTAAATCTGCAGATTAAATGACATTCCTGAAGAGCGATTAACTTCTGAAGTTCAGAATGACAAGGAAGCCTAAATAAACCATCAGATATACCACAACAGACTTAGTGAAAATTTCAGAATTGCAATCAGGTGAATTAATGAAGTTGCTGAAATATGGTTATATGGATAAGGCCACAGTGACATGAAATGCCTTGCATCAACTATTTTTTTTTTAAATTCATGGCAGTATCGTTGACACTTGTGATTCCAGCATCTATGGTACATATCAGTTAGTCTTTCTGGTCTTGCTTTAAATGCTTGCTCAATGCAGAACCACTGTTACCCTTAGGAAAGTAATGTAAAACCTACAACATCTCAGTTAAGTAGAGACTTTTGCATAGCTGCAGAGGCACCGAGGAGCTCTTGAGCCACAGTGCACAAAGGGATGGTTTTAGTCCATCCTTCATTCTCTGCTCCCTCCTAGATTTCCTCCAGCAGAGGCACAAAGAAGGTGCACAGCCTAATTCTGCTCCTCACATCTAGCTTAACAAACCCTCTAGTGAGCACTTGGGGCACTTGTCCCAGCCGCAATGCATGCTGACACTGCCAAGTGTTCTTACTATTGGGTTCATTTTTTTCTCTTATCTAATTTAATCCTAGAAACTCTGCCTTTTAAAACATAGACATAATGCCACTGGACAATAAGATAATGAATATTGTCAGCTAATTATTTTTATACTGATATTAAATAGGCACGTTCTGGGTCTGCGTCTTATTAAATGATTTCTCTACAAGTGTGGTGTATATATGTTTATATTCCATAGGCGCATGGGAAACATTGTAAATATTTATGGTCCTTTGGAGGAGGAGACCTGGAAATTAGCAGAAGAAGGTTTCCAGTATTGCAGTAAAGACTGTGAACACTTACTTTCCTAGATGAAATGTTCTTATTTTCACTTTGAAGGCTTTCCAGGTGGTAAGACTGAGCTAAAATACCTGGCAAACACAAGTTCTGGGTACATCTGAGCTGCCAGTTGGGCTTGTTGCTATTGCCCATGTGCACATACTGGATCCTTCGTGGGGTGGAACAACTTGGCATCCCACCAGCTAAAACCTGGAACTGTCTCAATGATAAAACCATCTCGGGGCCTGCTCCAATAAGCATTGTAGGTGGAAGCAATCCAGCTCTCACCACCCCCACCTGGCCAGGCCTTCAAACACCGTCCTACCAGCCAGTGAGCTGTCATAATACATAACTCCTTATGCAAACACACCCTTGGCATCACATACAAATGTGAGAGATGCCTGTAAGTGGCTGCAAGGGATAGTTGCTGCACCCACGATATCCAAGCGCTATGGATAGGGCCAGGCAGCAAGTGGGAATGCAGTAAGTTGTAGGACACAATTCACTGGTTGGAGAACTGGGAAATCATCCCTGGAGCAGGTGGTGGTACCAGCACAGACAGAGTCATCCTTTCCCTGCTGGATCCTTACAGACAGAGGTTGTGCACAAGTCAAACCCAGAGAATCTGCAGCTGAGAGAAGTCTGGCAATGCCAACTACTGAAGTGTATTTGAAGCTTATTTCCTCCTAAGTCTTAGCTTGAAAACCAGTATTAGCTGGTTGTGCACCAAATGTTCTGCTTACTTACTTGCTTGGTTTTTTTTTTTTTGTTTTCTTTATTTGTTTCATTTTTAATTTAATCCCTGAGACGGCCTGTGCTGAATGCTGTAGATCAGGTTTGGTTAACCAACCTTGCTCCAGGGCTTCATGCTGTGCACAGATTCCTGCAGTGCACAGCATACTTCTTGTTTGGTGACTTCTTCCTAATTCATCGTCCACTTTCACCCCAAAACCTCTTTCTATTTACTGTGCTTTTCATGGTTTTGTCCAAATATCTTGTTACCTGCATTTTCTAGGATCTTAAAACTATGTTGTTATTTTGATCTACTCTTATTTCTAACTGTATTTTGCTCTTCTTTATGTCATCTCTGTGATTATTTGCAACAGCCTGTCTCATAAGAACACAAATACGTTGTTTAAGGGTGGGGTTTTTTTAGATTATTATCCACTATGTTTAGATAATAACACTGAATTCTAGAGAAGACTAGTAGACATCATCTAAATTTAATACATTGCCCAAAACTGATAGTCTTCATAGTTTTATGATACCTTTTTCAATCTATGTGACAGAATGTATAGTAAATTGCATTTGCAATAAATATTGCAAAATAATAGTGGATAACTATTGAAACAGTATATTAAAATCCACATAAGAACTATGCCATTTTCTTCCTTTCACCCAGTAACTTGTTCCAGCAAACTTTTTCTTGAATCATTGGTGTAATGTAAATTTCCTGTATGTAATGCTTTCCTTTTACTTTCTTTTATCTGACTAATTTTTTTCTATATACTAGTTCCGTTAGTAATTGAGGTTAAAACAAAACTGAATTGAAATTATTTTCAAAATGCCTTACATATTTATTCTTTACTGAAAGGTAATCTTCTCTGATTTTATTAATGAGACAATTTAGCTCAAAGTTAGAAGTCCTTCTTGCTTTTACAATAGCTGTAAATCTTCAGGGTTTATTTGGAGGCTTTGAGGCAGTCCTTGCCTTTGCCTCAAAACTCTGAGCAGTTCTTTCTAAACTTTTTTGGTTGTTCTTGCCATTTTACATTGTAGTTCCAGATCTTGGATTTAATGAAGAACTCTTCCAGACACATGCTTTCTACTATCTTCCAGAGGAATTGCGTGTGGTGGGTTTTGTTGTTCTTGTTTTTGTTTGTTTGTTTTGTTTTAAGTGCCCATATTTTTCTCCATTCACAGAACATATTAAGAACTTACATATTGTTCACCATATTTCTTTGTTCTGCACACATATCTGCCTCAAAATTTGATGACTTTCTGATATTATAGTTGATAAACTCTTTTCTTCTTATTTTATGGAATGTACCATATTTCTTTGTATTGCACACATATCTGCCTCAAAATGTGATGGCTTTCTAATATTATAGTCGATAAACTCTCTTCTTCTTATGTTATGAAATGTACATAATTTGTTATAGCTGGATAATTTTTTTTTTTTTTCACTTATTAGCACTGTCATAAAGAAGCAGATTAATATCTTAAGCATTCAATTGATATTTTTCTGTCTGTATTGTAAAATTGTTTTCTATGTATCTTATGGAGACCATCTGTGGTGCTTTTTTTATCTGGTGGTGGCCAAATTACATGAGATTCTCCCACAAGAAAATTATTTTGTTACTAAATCTTTCTGATTTCTGGTGTGCTTTAGTCAAACTCTATTGAAACTTCTTTCATCTGTCATTGACTTTATTTTTCCCAAGATAACTTCCCAGACAGCCTTTACTTTCACTTTGCATTTCATCAATACTGCACATGACCCTGCTATTCTTTCCACCTTGCACCATCTTCTTTCTCTTACATCATGTAACCAACTGTAATAAAATGTAAAAGCCTCAGAGAGACAGCAGGCTATTGATGACCTTCTGTATTGGTGGGTTTAAAACCAGGCATGACTGTTACAGTTGTGAGCCACACATGAGCCAGCAGTGCATCTTGGAGATGATGCTAAAGATGGCAAACATCATCTGGTCCTGTATTAACAGAAGCGCAGCCAGCATTTGTTAGACCACATGAATAATACTTCATCCGGCTTTGGGCCCTCAGTACAGGTGGCACCAATAACCTGGGAAAAGTTCAACAAGGGCCACCAGGATGGTTGGGTCAGGACTGCTTGCCCTATGAAGAGGGGCTGAGGGACTGGGGCTTCTTCAGTCTGGAGAAGAGATGGCCCTAAGAGTACCTGACAGCAGTCCTCAGTACCCACAGGGATGTCATCAAGGAAATAATAGAATCACAGAATCATTTAGGTTGAAAAGGACCTTGGAGATCATTGAGTCCAACTGTTAACCTAGCATTGCCAAGTCCATCACTAAACCATATCCCTAAGAACCTCATCTACACATCTTTTAAACACCTCCAGTGATGGCGACTCTGCCACTTCCCTGGGCAGCCTGTTCCAACACCTGACAACCCCTTCTGTGGTGAAATTTTTCCTCCCATGGTGCAACTTGAGGCTGTTTCCTCTAATCCTATCATTTGTTACTTGGGAAAAGAGACCGAGACCCACCTGGCTACAACCTCCTTTCAGACAATAGTAGAGAGTGACAAGGTCTCCCGTCAGCCTCCTTTTCTCCAGGCTAAAAAAACTAAATTCCCTCACCACTTCTCATGAGACTTGTGCTCCAGACCCCTCACCAGCTTCGTTGCCCTTCTCTGAACTTGTTCCAGCGCCTCAATGTCTTTCCTGCTCTGAGAGACCCAAAACAGAAGACAGTTTCAATGTACAGCCTCACCGGGGCCAAGTACAGGGGAACAATCACTTCCCTGGTCCCTCTATTTCTGATACAAGCCAGGATGCTGTTGGCCTTTCTGGCCACCTGGGCACACTGCTGGCTCATGTTCAGTCAGCTGTCAATCAACACTCCCAGATCCTTTTCTGCCAGACAACTTTCCAGCTACTCTTCCTCGAGCCTGTAGCACTGCCTGGGGTTGTTGTGACCCAAGTGCAGGACCTGGCACTTGGCCTTGTTGAACCTCATACAATTGGCCTCAGCCCAACGATCCAGCCAGTACAGATCTCTCTGTAGAGCCCTCCTACCCTCAAGCGGATCAAGACTCCCACCCACCTTGGGGTTGTCTGCAAACTCACTAAGGGTGCACTCAATCCCCTAGTCCAGATCATTGATAAAGATGTTAAACAGAACTGGCCCCAATACTGAACTCTGGGGAGCACCACTTGTAACAGCCACCAACTAGATTTGACTCCATTCACCACAACACTTTGGGCCCAGACATCCAGCCAGTTTTTTATCGAGTACACCCATCCAAGCCATGAGCAGCTAGTTTCTTCAGGAGAATGCTGTAGGAAATGGTGTCAAAAGCTTTACTAAAATTCAGGTAGACAACATCCACAGCCTTTCCTTCATCTACTAAGTGGGTCGTCTTTTCATAGAAGAAGGTCAGGTTGGTCAACTAGGACCTGCCTTTCATAAACCTGTGCTGAATGGGCCCGATCGCTTGGTTTTCTTGTATGTGCTGTGTGATGGAACTCAGGATGATCTATTCCATAACTTTCTTTGGCACTGAGGTCAGACTGACAGGCCTGTAGTGTCCTGGATCCTCCTTCTGGCCCTTCTTGTGGGTGGGTGTCACATTTCCTAACCAACTAGGCAACATTTCCTAACCTCCAGACAACCTCCCTTGTTAGCCAGGACTGCTGATAAATTATAGATAGTGGCTTGGTAAACACTTCCACCAGCTCCCTCAGAACTCTTCGGTTGATTCCATTTGGCCACATATACCTGTGTGTGTCTAAGTGCTGTAACTGGTCACTGATCACTCCTCCTTGGATTATGGGGTCTTCATTCTGCTGCCTGTCCCTGTGCTCCAGCTCAGGGATCTGGGTACCCAGAGAACAGCTGGTCTTACTGTTAAAGACTGGGGCAAAGAAAACATTAAATACCTGAGCCTTTTTCTCATCCTTTGTCACCGTTTCCCTCTGCATCCAATAAAGGATGGAGATTCTCCTTCGCCCTCCTTGTTACATTGTTAATGTACTTACAGAAACATTTTTTTATTGTTTTTTATTACAATAGCCAGATGGAGCCAGGTGTTTCACAGCAATGTCTGGTGGGAGGATGAGAGGCAGCAGACATAAATTGAAACAAGAATCATTCAGGCAGGATGTGAGGAAAACCTTTCCCCCTCAAGAGGGCAGTCAGGTAGTGGAGCAGGTGGTCCAGAGAGGTTGTGCTGTCTCCATTCATGAAAGAGATGACTGGATAAAGCCTTGAACATCCTGGTCTGACTTCAGAGCTGGCCATGCTTTGAGCAGGAGGTTGGACTAGAGACCTTGGAGGTTCTTCCTACCTGAATTATACTGTAATTGTGTGGTTACAAAGATCATTCACAGAGTAGCATTAAATATCACATAATACCATTCTCATAGATCCTCTTATTAAAATTCTTCAGATTTACCATTAACCTGGTTAGCACAAAGATTAAATTTCATCATTTGCAACAGTAATAGCTGATGATGAGATCTGTAGCTCTGGCTCATTTCATATACTCTTTGCTATTGTATAGAGACACTAGAGCACATTCATGCTCTTGTTCCTTGCCTTCTGTCTCCTAGCAACTCCATCTGCTGCCTTATTTTGTATGTTGGAAGTACAAGTCATTTTTTTTTTTTTAATTTTTATTTTTTTTTTAGTTAAGGAAAAGCTGTTCCATCCCTGCTTCCAATCAGCTTAACACACAGTTTTATATTTAAGATGCTGGAATCCCTTTTGCACAAGTAAAGTTCATTTCATCCTACATTTTGTCATGCCCAGACCCTCTTTTCCACAGATCTAGGCCAGCCCTTTACCCATAGGTCCTTGGTCACATAGGAATTTCAGTGACTGTTAATATTGTCATTTCTCAAAGTCTCATTAATCCACCTTTGGTTTGAGGGAATGTTTTTGTTGATTTTTACCCCCTTTGTTTGTTCTTTCATCAGCTATATTTAGGCATTCTCTGGCATCCATAATTCACACAAATCTCGATTACTCATTCCCTGGCACATGACATATTTCCTTGCCAATATTTGTGGAGCACACTGTGAACTGAGTGGCACTGAGAAGTACGTAATAAAAAGTTCTTATCCTGTACATGCCTGGCAGTTACACACCCATTAAATTTAACTCGTCCAGCTCCACTGTGATATTTGTATCCTTGACTACAAGCAATTAACCATCACAGCAACATAATCTCTTGCCTATACAATATATAAAACATCATAGTATTGGGAGATGGATAGAAAAAGGAGGGAAAAAACAGTCTGCCCTCGGAGGATGTGAGAGTGCCTCAAGAGAGTACCAAAATACTATGAAACATTTCACCTTTCTTAAAACATTTGATTATTTATATACAGAAGGGTGACTTTTTATCTACAAAGTAACAGACTGAAACCTAAGCCTTCTTTGTAGCCTACAGAAAAAGCATGATGACTTTCATGTATTTTCGACAGAATTGGAACTGAACCTTTTTTTAAGAGGTCACTAGCTCCTTAGTCTGCGGATTTCGCCCTTCAATATCATCAGTTCTTTTCATCCCATGTAATTTTTATGTAATTTAGTCATCTATCCAAAGCTCCCTCATTGATCTCTAACCATTTCAGGCATTGTCTTTTCTGACATCCGCAAAAAAAATATTGCTGGACTGCTCATTTCTGGAGTGGAGATTGTGCCTAAAATTTGAAAAGGTGGATTGAGAAGGAAAAATAGTCTGTCTTTATTGCATGCAGGTTAGATTGTACCCTAAAACAGAATCTGAAACAGGAAGGCAGCAAGTGCAACAGCTAGAAATATTTTTTTTCATGAACATTTATGAATTTTCAGCTGTATAAATCATTATTCCTAGGACTCTCTCTTTTGAGCTAGAGGACTGAGTTGTGACACTGAAGGTAAATTGATTTGTGGATTATAGAAGTTTTAGGAGAATAAAGGAAAAGAAAATGTAAGCATCAAAATGCATAAAAATATGAGAAGCTTCCCTTATACAACGTACTGAGAGTTTAGCTGTAGCTCAGCCGAAATATTTATTTTGACTCTTTCATATATGACACCTTACAAGGAAGGGCGAATTTCAAGGAAACCCACATCCTAGTGGTGTCCAGGAATTTTATTTTTAAAACATTCCTAATAATGGCAAATGGTTAACCGTACAGGTGACTACCGCATTCATATATAGGTGATGTAGTCAACTATAAAACCCCACCTCATTCCAAAATTCCCACATGGAGGCAAATTATAATACAGCAAATTGGCCCAAATGTCTTCTTAGGGTCCATTGAGGCTGTCACAAATAAAACAAATAATCCCCTAATTTAACAGAGCAAAATTATGACAATCAGTTAATCCTCCCAAGTGCTTTGCCCACGACACAGTAACAACTAGAAAACACGCATGGAATACACTGGCTGTTTGTGTTTATTCCTTTTGTAGTTGCTACTGGCAACAAGAAAATTAACGTGTAAAAAGATATACAAAAATATATATTGATTTTAATTGTCAAAGAATATATCATTTTGAAAATAAACAAACCTAGCAGGAAAAAAATGTAATGAAAAATATGACCTTTTTAAGATTATTTTTTTTAATTTGCACAGCTGCAGTCCTCTATCATAGTGAACTAAAAGAACAGTAAATGCTAGGCAGCTGACACTTAAATCATTATATATCTTCTAGTTTTCAGCTCAGCATCTGCTGCATCATTTCTCAGACTTCAAAGTGTCTGGGAAGAGAGAGACCAAAGACACAAAAAATGCATCTTTTCAACTGAAAACATATATTTTTCAATGACAAAGGACTAGAGGCCATATTCCATTACTATTACACAATAGAGAGGCGCTTTGAAACTCTCATTTTAATTTAAAGAAAAAACTACCTTTACAACAGCAATTTGGAGGGAGGGGATGGTTACAGGAAAAAGAAACTTGATTAAGATGTGTCAAGTTTTCATGTTCAGTGAAAATGAACATGTTCATTTTTCCAAAAGCGGTAACGCTGTAGTGCAGACAAGCTGTTCCTGAATGGGGTAACACTCTCAGATGCCTCCAGAAACCAGTTCAGGGAAGCAGTTCCCTCTACGGTGCTGCACTGATTGATTTTCAGTGCCACAGGAGAGTTCTGATCTCAAGAACTTCCACCTTAAAATGAAAGGGCCTTATTCTTCTTTTACACCTGTGGACACCAGGGGAGAAAGACAATAGAGTAATACCAGCATTAAAGCAAAGAGAGGGTAAGACACAAGAGCTTGAGTATTGCTTTATTTATCATCCCTTTCATTAAAAGGAATTAATTAGCCCAGCTTGTAGCAAAATTAAGATATTCCATGTATATCCTATTTAATTTTTCTATTATCTTTTTTTCTAGGTTTTCTCTGTGTTTGTCAGAGCTTCTATAAAGGAGCATATGAGATTACTTTATCCCACGTCATTAGAAAAATCAATAAGTTTTAGTTCAGAATCAGATCAAAACACTGTAGCTTCAAAGAAATAGGAACTGTAAAGCCTTATTTAAAGCTTTCCCTCTGTTAGGAGAAGTTATACAACTTTTGAAGCCCTTTAGAAGCCTGAGTACCATATTTTTAAAAGGATGAAAAATTCTATTGAAGACACATTGCTAACCATGGCTGTCTGCGCTGCCTAAGTAGTGCCCATTCCCTGCCTCTATTCTGAATGGTTTTCACCAAAAACATTTTGCCATAGAGAGAGCTAACCCAAAGCAGCATAGATTTCAGCCAACCTGAGCCATTTGGCCTCAAGGCCAGCAATAAATCCCCAAATTCCCAGCAAATAGTTCTTCACAAAACAGACATATTAAAAGGGTCTAGAACTGAGAGAATGGGACTCAACCCCGAAATGGGATGAAGTGTTGTGATCTGTTCCTTTCCTGCACAAGTCACCATTCCTGGAAGTGTTTAAAAGACATATAGATTAGGATCTTAGGGACATGGTTTAGTGCTAGAGTTATGGCTGGACTCAGTGATCCTGAGGGTGTCTTTTGACCTAAACGACTCTATGATTCTAAGTGCTCACAAGCTAACCATGGGCATGCTGTTGAGTCCTAACTAGTCCAACATGGTCAGAGTACCATTTTTCATGTAGTTGTAGGAAAAACTGATGAAGCTACTGAGGCAAAAGCACAGAGATGTTTTTCTTCCCCCAAACTGCCCATCAAAGAAGGAGGGTGATCCTCTTGTTTGGCTGTTCTTCCAGACAGACAAGGAGGGACCCAGTCACAACTGGAGCAGGTCCCTCTTTCCAGTCAGAATTCATCACCAGGAAGCATTTACTAATTCCTACAAATTAAAAGCATGTCTCAAAAGTCATTCCTGTTTCTTAAAATATAGCTGGAGGGTAATGAAGCCATATTAGGTGACTTTGGCTGCATTTTCCACTTTCCTCAAAACCATTTCCATTTTTTAGACATTAAGAAGGCTGTCCTGGAAAGAAGGAATACCCTTAGTCTTTCCTGTTTTTTTTTTTTCTTTTTTTTACCTTGAATAAAACAATTAAATTGTGACAGGGAGTGCTAGACAGCACAAGAATGAAGTCTGGTCTCCAATTACACCAATTACTCTGGATCCTAGTTTAATGCAAGTACTTCATGCAAACAAGAGTTAAATTACTGTCTTTTTTTAAAGATACCTTCCCTCCCTTATTTCTTATTGACCAGCTGCAGTAGCTCTTTATGTGGCTTGCTGGGGTTTTATGCTCCCCATTCATAAGCCCTAATTCTGCACACAAATGCACAAAACACATACACACATAAATACCTCTGCCTGCTGTGCATGATACTCTCATCCCGTGGTGCTATGGAAGGGTTTCACAAGGCAGCAAGGTCCTTGCAAGGCACATATTGTAACAGCACATCTTTTCTGTGAACCTAGCTCTGGCGTAGGAAGCTAGTTTAGGTGTTTTCAAAATGTTAGCCATGTTGCTTGGTTACAACACACAATATTTAAGGACTTGGACACAATACACCTAAGTAACCTGGCGCAAGAAATAATCTAAAAAGAAAATCCAGTCCAGCCTGCTACAGACACCCTGATCTGGACCAATACAGACTAAATTCTACAGAAGATGGTATTTTTGTCATTGACTTCAATAAAACAAGGTTTTCATGTTATATCCTTGCTGACGATTCGTCCAGTTTGAAAAGGAAACATGAAAACACATTTCTGAAAACAGTTAATTTGCACATCGATTTAAAAATTGTGAAGCACGAAGTCCTTTCCAAAAACATCTGAGGGTTTTTGCTCCCAGTGTGGCAGGGCTTACTGCTCCTTTTCTCTTGACCTGTCTTCTGACATTAAAAAAGAAGCCTGGGAATCATAATTGACTCTTGCAGTGCTGAATAAATACCAACAATAAGGAATCTAAGATCCCCAGTTTTGACAGCTCACTTATATAGCTTGAGTCTACTAGGTTTTCCTTGTGAAATATGGAAATACTATGCACTTAACAAGGATGTTCATAATAATTCAAATATTGATACAAACCTCTCTCTGTTGCTATGATACTGCACTCATTTTATATTCCCATTTAGGTTATAAAAACATTTGTTCTGTTGCTTACTACAGAAAAGGCAAGACAAAAAATGGCTAGTTTTATTTCCACTAGTATTTAAAGAGAACTTAAACTGACTCATTATAGCCCTCACCCTACCTTTTGTTAGAATTGCAGGGCTGAGACATCATGTTGGAAACCATCATTGGGCATGCCAGGTTATTGTCTTTAATGTAGTTACTATAGCACCGAAAATTAATGAAAAAAAATACATGTAGGCTCATATGATGACATATGTATGTCTGATAGGGCAACAGTGCAGAAATGGTTAATGATGGTTCTAATTTCCTCTTCCGCCAGTGCCTAACCTGACAATTTAAAGCAGCTGGAAGAGGAGAAAGTCATGGGGATGGCAAGTGTGTAGTTTGCCTTGGAGATATTTTGTTGGTCTTGTAGATTAAGAGGGAAAAATAATATGAAGAAAATGACTGAGTAAGGAAGCTAAATAAGGATCAGATAAAATATTGCTTTTTAATTTTTTTTTTCTCCTTGTTTTTTTTTACATCTCATTTTTTTGGAGTTCTTGCCCTCTCGTTTAAGTAGGTTCTGGCACTGGCTCTCCTATATATTATCCTTTAGTTATTTTAAGGCAAAATGGGCTGTTTTGCCTGTTTCTGAGCTGGCAATGGAGCTGTTTTAGCCTGTAAAAAGTGTCTCTCCCTGTACAATTTTCTGTTCCTCCTGAGGAAGAAATGTGCAGAGGACCATCTACAGCTACATGGTGCATCTCTGGCTTTGCTGTGCTTTACCTCTTTTCCTTCTTCAGTAGGGTACCCTTGTCTCTTTTGCTCTCTTTTTTGCAATTCAAAAAAACTCTGAAGGGTGAAAAGCAATCAGCAAAATGGTTGTCCAGATTGCCACATGAATGAGGAAGTTCTGAAAGAGATGCCTTTCCACAGCATCTCAAAGCCCTTTTTTCTTGGTATCTATTGGCCCTATCTGTAGTTTCCTTAGAACCCTACAGATCTTCCCTCCACCCTTTCTTACCTCTGTGGGATCTCACCAGCTTCCTAAAAACCTGCTTCTCCAGAAAAATTGTCTGTGCTGCCAAAAAGCTTTGATTTAGTTCTGATCCTTAGCCAGAAGGGGTGTGGTGGCTTTGAAGATAAGGAGACAAAGGGCTAACAAGCATCACAGTGGGGAGGTCAAGGCTGACCATATAATTGCCCAGATTTTATAGGGTGAGCATATGCACCTCCAAATTCCCTGTTGGATGGGGATTAAGCCCTGGATTATATTGACAGGAGGCATTGTGGGTGCCTGTGATAAACCCATCTAGAGGAGATCTTGTGGAGATTCTTGGATCTCTTTGTGTAAATATAAAATCATTTCTTCAAGGACAGAACCAATCAGTATGCAGGACGACATTTAAAATACACAGGAAATAATATTGGGCAGTGAGGACTCCTGGAGGTGTAGAAGTGGAGCCACCTGTCATATGATCATACTTTCAAAACAAAGGTACCATCTAGACTGGAAAAATTTATGGTGTAAGTATTCTGGCACAACTGTATTAGTAATGGGTTGTTACATTGGTCCGATTATATGCTACTATAAATGCACTAGTGAATTTTCCTGTGCAAACAAGCCTTATAGAAGAAAGTGTAGTACCTTTTACTGTTCCCTGATGAAAGCCTGAAATGTAAAAAGAACAGCATATGTGATCTGTCCTTGGAAAGGAAAAATGGTAGTTCTGAGCATCCTTCTTCCTCTCGGGCAGACAAAAAGGACTTGAAGGCAAGCCTGTTGTACAACTGCTCAGTGCTCTCTGCCCCTGATTTTAATTAATGCATAGCACTGAGGAGAAACCAAATCCTGCTTGTTTTACCCAAGCAAGTGATCCCATTGAGTTGCATTAAGCTACCTGCTGGATTAGAAGTAGAAGGATTAAGACCTCAGTGTAGCAAATTCATTTTACTCTTTTTCAAAT
Organism: Columba livia; assembly: GCF_036013475.1. Classification (NCBI taxonomy): domain Eukaryota; kingdom Metazoa; phylum Chordata; class Aves; order Columbiformes; family Columbidae; genus Columba; species Columba livia. Next base: position 46,007,190 of record NC_088602.1, on the reverse strand, counting down.
GCAAATAGTCATCTCTCGACTGTCAGCTTGATTCTTCTGTTGGTTGTTAAGCACAATGGGGCCACTGATTGTGTCTCCGAGGCTGCTCTGTATCACAAACATACTCAGCCTCCACAGAATAATTGGGATAGAAGTGGAACAATAGGTTCTCTAACCTTTTTTATATTTATATATATGACGTAAAAATGTATCTCAAAGAAGACAGAAAAAATTTCTCATATGGAGTGTGTAACATTACTTAGTTGGATCCATGATTTGCAATGTGGTTTTATACCTATTTTGCCTTTTATGTAGAAAAGCTTTTCTCACCTCTCTCCAACACTGTTGTTGAGGGAGAGATACTGATACTTGATATGAGGCATGGGAAGTCTCTCCTTGTTTCGCAACTGATGCAACTATCTTGTGAAACCACTTTATAGCTGCTTTAATTAGAATGTCTCCACATAAATAAATTACCCAATATTACCTTGGCTATAACTGAGAACATATTTTGATCTGAAATGTCATTTTAATCTGAAACCTATCATTTTAACATACTTAATGATTACTTTAGCTGGGGACAGCATTGCCAGTTGTTTTTATTTAAATCATTTGAAAAATTCAGTAAAAAATGCTGTTACTGCTTATCAGAAGCCTCATAGTGTCTTGAAACTCTGCCAGATTATTCCTAATTGTATAACATGTATCATTTCTTTATCTTTACAGCAAGTCTAAACCTTTCTGGAACTTCTCTTTGATCATTTATTTACTCTACTACTAAAGCTAAATTGTACCTTCTTGCTGGGGAAAAAAAAAATAAAAAACAGTGTATTAATAATTCTTACAAGGTTAATGCTATAACTTCTTTAACTGTGTAAAAAAATATTTTAAATTGACATTGTGTGTCACCGAGAATTGCTATGAAAGGAAAACAGTGATATGTTGCGAGGTTATAGATCATACCAAGTGGCTGAGGTCCAAAGAAAAACTAAAAAAAAAATGAGGAAAACAAGAAAAAAAAAATCATAGAATAGTTTGGGTTTGAAGGGACCTTCAAAGGTCATCTGGTCCAACCCCCTGCAATGAGCAGGGACATCTTCAACTAGATCAGGTTGCTCAGAGACCCGTCCAACCTGGCCTGGAATGTCTCCAGGGATGGGGTATCTACCACCTCTCTGGGCAACCTGGGCCAGGGTTTCACCACCCTCACTGGAAGATTTTTTTTCCTCATGTCTAACCTGAATCTCCCCTCTTTTAATTTAAAACCATTACCCTTTGTCCTGTTGTAACAGAGCCTTCTAAAAGGTCGGTCCCCATCCTTTTCATAGGTTCCTTTTAAGTACTGACTAATGCAACATAGCAGATCACAAATAAGTATTGAAACTGTTCTTAAGAAAATTTAATCTGTTCTTCACCATTTAGAGTGTCTCAAAATTACGTTTTTAAGTAACGTGCTTTATTTTGAGCATTTCTGGCTTTGTAGCTAGGATCACTGGGTAAGGGTCTACTGCCTATACTAAAATGTTCAGCCTTCTGAACCTAGAAACAGTTTGAAAAATTGAGCTCATTAGAAGCAGCATATTTTGTGTAACCCTCAGAAACTGTAGGTACTAGACTGAGTGTCTGGATGGCAGGCTTACAGCTATGTTTGCCTACCGTGATACTCCAAAAGTCAGTACCTCTGGGGATGTGGCATCTATACCTGCACAATTCTGATCAAAGAGTAAGAATTCAAAATTTGGCATGCTTGCGTGAATCAATACTTCAGCTCTTCTTTCTTAAAGCTTCAATGTTGTCAGGTTTTTTAATGTCCTGCCAGTACAACTATCCTGGCTTTGGGAATCCCATTGTTTTGTCCTGATTTGGCAGCAAGACTCCTTTGAGGGAACAGAGCCAGTGCAGCCCTTAGAAGATTGGAATCTAGGAGGCCAAATCCTCATCAAGTTTAATGAAAGAATAGGAAAGAACAAACAAATTATCTGGCAACTCTGACTTTGCAGCAAGGAAGATCCTGGGGGAAAAAAAAATGGGTCAAGTTTGAAACTGAAAATATGATCTGGTTTAAAAGAATCAGAAGCTCCTGTAAGGACACATAACAAATATGATGAAATCTGAGACTGAATGGTGTATTTACCATATCAGCCTTTAGAAAGATGTTTGACATAGTAATATAGCAGATTAATGAATAGTCAGGTACAAATTAGACACTTGATTTTACTCTTCAAAGAATCGCTTGGACTGAGGACAGACAGCAGTTAACCATGGTTGTTACAAGGTCATGGTGCAGAAAAAGGCTTGCAAATGGGGTAATACAGTTAAATGAAAAATAAATTATTATCCTGTTGATATTTCACCAACAATATCGCAATGTCACAAACTGGTTGCTAAAATAATAACATCCTTCCTAGTAACTCTGTAAGATACTCAAGCAAGTCTTTAGTGCATCACAATGAACATTTTACAGGTAAAATGTACTGTAAATTAAACATTATATTAAATGCATTGTTTATTTAATAATAGAATTGCTAGAGATCTGGCGTGGCTCAGAGGATTAAAAAAGGGTCTGTGCATAAACAATACTCAGTATTGGCTCAGACAATTGCCTTTACAAATCTATTGCCAACCTGCATTGCATTTGATAGTAACTAAAATTCTCTCCATTAGTTGAGTGGCCAACATAAAGCACATCTGACAGAGTTGTGGAGGACATGTTTTCCATGTTCTCATACTCTTAATGAGTATCATAAGCTCAGAAAACAAATATTTATGAATAATGGGGTAGAGCTTCCCCTGCTCATAAGTGTCTTTTCAGCAGAGATCAGAGCAGGAATAGGATTCATTACTGAGGTCCTTCAGTGATTTATCACCATGTCTGACAGCAGTGTGACTGCACCTCTGTTCAGCACAGGTTCTGTTGCCTTATAATGCAGCATACATGTATGTTTTCAGAAAGAGCCCGGATTTTTTTGCTTTAACTGCTTGTCAAATAAAACAACAAACTTGAAATATAATGGCAAAAAGCAAAATTGTTCCTTCAGAATGATGCTTAACTTTCGTTTTGCATAAAATCATTCACATAAAAAAGTCAGAGAAGATTAACTTAAGATTAATACAGAGAAAGGAGTTAGATGTCTAAGAGTTACGTGAATAATAAAACATCTCTTAGGAATGATCTGCATTGCCACTGTGCATGGAGATGTTTCAGGATGGAATTCAAAACAGCCAGCATGCTAAGCAGACAAATGTCTAGACTTAACCAAAAGATGTCTGAAGTCCCACAGCTCTCTAGAGCTCAGGGCCTTTCAATCTGCATAATGTGTTCTTGAAAATATAGGTTCACATTCATTCTTTCAAATAACTTTGTAGGACTGCAAGTGACTTTTTAAAAGCTAGTAGATGATGTCACTGCTCAAGAAGACTCATGCTTATCTGACTACTAAAAGTAAAATCATGTCAGTCTTAGAGCACAGTAGTCAAATTTTGCTTTCGGTGATTCTTCTGACCATTTCTGTGTTGTAATGTGCCTTTCTCCGCTGTCCTCTTGCATCCCAATGCTTTGAACTGCTTTTGGGTTTGACATCGAGAGGGGTAGAGCCTGCTGTTAAGACATGGCCCTGAAAAACATAGATTTAAACTACTTCACGGACAGCATTGAATCAGGACCACACAGGCTGGGTTGATGGTATCCCTTCTGGGTTATTGCAAAAAGGACCACTCCTAGCTCTCCTCTAGAGGAAGAGACATTTTCAGTTAATTTTTCCAAGAGCCTGATTCATTACATGTGTTGGAACTGCTTCAAAAGCTCCTTTGGGATTTGAGTTCCTCAAAACCAACTAACAACATTTCAACCGTAGTATATTCCAGAACAAGGCATCATGAGTGTGATGATATACAAGAAAATTTGATGCAAATGAAGAAAAAGGCAAGCAGGCAAATGTGCTCATAATGTAAGGTTTATTCTGTGTAGGGCTTACTTGTAATTATGCTGCCCTTGTATTTGTTTAAATTAGTTACAATAAAGAAATATATAAACATAACATATTTGAACTTATATATACTTTTCCAGTTCATACCAAGAAAATATTCAATACTCAATTTTGCTGCACTTCATGTTTTCTCATATTGGAGTATAAATACAAAGGTCGAGGAAATTAGAATTTGATAAGAGACTATCAAGGTCAGATGGTTTAAAGTGTTTGTGTTTGAAATGGTTTGTTGTTTTTGAAAGGCTCCATTGTAACTTCTAACATACTACATGACTGAATTTTGGTCACAAAACAGACTGCAGTATTAGTCAGCACTGAAAATGGGATAGCAATCAGAATGACTTTCTAAAAGTAAAATTAGTGTTGCAGATACTAATTCTCTCTTTGCTATGTCTCAAAGCTAATTAAACAAGTGACTATATATTTTAGCATTGTTATTTTAAAAGTCAAAATTTACTGGCTATCCTTTTTTTCGATTTTATTTTTTAATTAGAGCAAGAATATGCATATGAAGTATTTCCAGTTTTTAGAGCTTTTTTAGATTCTTTCCCTCAGAAAAAGAGAAGTTGATATTTAATGTCCAACCATCAGCATTTAGTGCCATTTTAGATAATTTATGACATGTGCTACACCTATGTGGAGTTAGTAGATATGGTGAAAGACTTTTGGGAGGCTGCTTCATTTTGAAATGCCTGCTGGAGGACAACCTGAATGCATACTCTCAGTTTTGTATTCAGTCCTCCCACAGTTTTGGATCTTTTCAATTAAGAACAAAATAAACAGCATGGAAAATGGTCATTTTTGGTTTATGACCAAAGGGACATCACATGTGACTCAGAGGAGGTCCTAGGTAGGGCTAGTTAGCTGTGTACATTCTCCTGGCTGACATGGGTGATAACAGTTTTCACCACTGTAGCTACAAATTCACGCATTTTATGCCCATGTCTTTTTTTGGGAAAGCATTTGTTGAGCCAAAGGATGAAAGTCAGGCAGCACCAGAGCTGTATTCAGCACAGTGCTGTCATGTACATGGTCAAGTTCCCAGAAATACCATACAGCAATTTCTCTGTTCAGCAGGTGGAAGAGCTGATGTTATGTGGCTGATCATTATTTCCTTTCTTGTGTTCACAGTAGTACATGGACAATATCATGGTTGTCAGCATTAACCAGCTGTGGGAAAAAAACATCAAATATCTGGATCATTATTTATTATAATTGTAATTTGTAATGATTTCTGGGATATTTGCAGTTCAGAAGTCTTGCTCCAGATTTCTGTTTCTTGTGACACGAAATAAGGCTATCAATCATATTATTTATATACCACTTTTCTGGAAGAATGTCTTGGGACTGTAATATTATTAGCATTTATAACAATTGCCATTTATAACAGTTTCTGTGACAGATAAATATGAATGCAACCTGAGAAAATGACTGAGGCTTTCATAGTTAAGGTCAAAAGTGTCTTTTCGTATCCTGCTAATGTCAATAACCATTGACATTTTTTTTTTTTGCATGGATTAGCATTTATAATATTTTTATGGGTATTCTCTGTGGGTTTGTGCTCATTTTTGCTTGAAACTACACACTGGTACTTAATGTAGGCACCTACTATGATTCATCATTTTACTCTGTTAAGAAAAGAATAAAGGCTAAGTAATCCGTATTACTTTAAAAACATATATGCTATAACAAACAAAACATAAGCAAAAAGCTTCATGTGATACTCCCTAAGAAATTATCTGCATTTTAAAATAACTTCAAGACCTTCTCATTTAATTTCACTGATTTGCAAACAGTCTTTCAGCACTGTGTTACATCCTACACATTAATTTCGTCTTTTAAAATATTCATAGGTCTAAATTAAGTATTTGAAATAATTTCCATTTTAAGTCTAAATATGAATATTAAAATCCCAAGGCAACTCAGAACTTGCATATTTAAAATATATTTTAAATTTACTGATAGCTTCTTAAAAGTATGGTAATCTGTTGAGTTAGAGCTTGGAACTTAAAACACAAACAAACTGTTTATAACATGACCTATATTTTAGTAGAAAAATTATGGATAGGTGGTTGGTTGGCTTACAGATCAATCCTACAAAAGTCCTTCTCTTCCAGTTGCAAAGAAGTTCTGCAACTGTCTTACCCACTGTCTGCATTTAATTTAAAAAAAAAAAAAAAAAACAACAAAAAAGAAAAATGTTGGTTGTTTTTTACAGATGTTTTAAATTCCTATTGATAGCTGAAAATGAGGAGGAATCACTATGTGGGCTTCATCAAGGCCCACTGAAAACAGGAAAGAGAGGTCAAGCTGCATGGATCAATTATGGCACCAAATACAAGTACGCAACAGACCACTTTTGTAACTACCTAGTTCCAAATAATCTCAGAGCCCAAGCAGTTTTTTTGATTGTGTACAGAACACATTACCTTAGGTTCAAAACTAGTTTTGGCAATCTCAGCATGAAAATATTTTAAACGGGACATTCAAATGCCTCTGTAGGACAGAACACAGAGCACTGAGAGAAAGGTGGCTGCAAGTTTTGAAAAAGATGCTGAAAATAAGAAGTAATTATTCATGTGTACCTTACCCACACTCCAAGGTGATTTTGTTGGATACACATCATTTCAGAACTTCCCAGGAACACCTACTGTGTGGCCTTTGTTTTGCTGCTAGTGCTGGAAAACTTTGCAAAAAACCCACAGGGCAAATTCTGACAAACTACATGAGATGAAGGTGACAATTCATTTCTCTGAGTGATGGGCAGATGAGTTTTTGGACTACAATACCTTTCATGAAGATGGAAAAGAACAAGATGTGGCAATTATCTACTTATTAAACCTAGCAAATATGCATATCCATGACTTCTGAAATTGTTTTCAGCCTTTTCAGTTTGTTCCATATTTTTACAGCTATTTGTTGTGAGTCTAAAAGGTTAAAGTTAACCAGCCTAGAGAAATACATTATACTATAGTTTTGCTGACTTCCACCTACAGTTACAGAAATGCTGAGGATAAATAAAGAGATAAATACTTTTTTTTTTTTTTTTTTATAAGCATACCTGAGTGCTGTTCTAGACCTTGAAATCCTGGGTGGAAAAATAGCATGCAGTGTAGAGAGAGCGCTTCAAGTTTGGCACATTTTGTCCTAACCATCTTCCAATGCTACTCAAGTAGATTTTGAACCATTTTCTTCACCTTTGCTAACCTTCAGGACTCGCAATGCCTACCTTAATGTCACTCCAATGTCCTTAATGACTCCAATGTCCAATCATGCTGTTGGGCCCCATCACAGCCTTCCCATTTTCTCAGACACTTTCAATCAGAGTTGGATGCATTTGGTAGTACAGATGTGGTCATGAAGTCCAGCCTTGCAAACACAATGTGGCAATGGAGGTCAAGAAGAGGGAAGGCAATGGAATTATAACGAGTTCTACTTCACATCTCCTTTCTCTACAACAGTTGCAATGTGCTCATCCTCTGCTCCTCTCTCACCTGTCGTTTTCTGACCCCCTCCAGCAACACTGGGATAATTGAGTCTTCCCTGCAGATGAGGGTTTGAAAAATTGAGAGTCTACCTCTTGCTATAATGCTATAATTTTGTTTCTGCAAGCAGGCAGCCTGCTGCTGTAGGAACAGGGAGCTTTGAGGAACAACTTGCCAGCAAATTAATGTTTTCTTAGACCAAGTCAGAACTTCTTTTGGTCTTCCAGCAAAACAAATGTCTGGATATTTTGACCTTCCAGAAGCTAGATATCCCAGGATGGATTCAACAAAAATATGCCCTTTTGTTTTACTTTTTATCCAAAGATCTCATTCCTTGCATTCCTTTAGGTTTTTATTAGTCAGAATTTAGCAGGGTTTTTTGAAATATCTTACAAATGTTTTGTAATAAATCTGAGTATGAAAAAGCATCTTGCTTTTTCATTATATCAGAATGACACATTTGTTACCCTCACACTTTTTCTCTCAGCTCCATCTAAGATAATTTATGGGGTGGCCTGTATTTGCGAGTTTGAATAAAGCACAGATATAGCATGTGCTTATTTACTTATGTTCTAAACTTGAAAGGACTAGCAATGAAGTAATTGCTGACAAATGACCTCAGTCTATAGGGATGTGGCCATGCTCTCTCAGCTAATGTGGTCCACATTACGTGATCTCAAATAGCAGGGATTAATCATGCTAGCAAATTACACTTTCACTCTGGCTGGGACAAGGAATCTTGTAGCAATAGTGCCTTCCCAGAGAAAACCATTGATGCTGCAATTTGTATCTATGTGTTTCCAGGATCCTTTCAGTTAGCTCCAAGGGAATCATTAATAGACTGCAGAAATCAGCTGTCACTTTAAATGGTCCTTCTTCCTCTTTTTCTCCTCCATAGGGACCAATACAGTGATTTCCATTAAAGAAGGCTGGCTTTTAGCTTCACGTTATACAAAATTCTCACTAAAAATAAATGGACAGAAATAACATTCATGAACATAAGTTACCATTTGTTTCCTTTCCTTTTTCCACTGGGTCAGGGCACGCCACATGAAGCAAGTTTTATTTCAATAACATGTTTCAGCTTCTCTTTTGAAACTTGGCACCAGATTTTCAGAGATTTGAAACATAAAATCTAAAAAGGTACCATCTTATGTATGTAATTTCTGCATATTCTGCATTATTAAACTGTTTCCTAGAGGAAGGTACAAGCTACCCTGCTGCTAAGTCATTAATGAAGTTCTGCTGTCTAATTAATCAGAGGAAGTAGCTATGGGAATGGTGTCTCGTGAGGCTACAAGGGTGTACTCTGAAACATGCTCTGTTCCTAAACTTTGGTGTTGTCATGAAACTCTTAATTCAAGTGCAAATCCTTATCCAGCAAGGTAATTTTGACCCAGTATCAGGGGTTAGACAGCTATGATGGGGTACAGATCTGATCAGGTTCTTCTAGATGGGTCTTATGAGTCTTATCCTAAGAGGGGAGATGTGGGTTTGAACTCCCTGAGAGACCCCACAAATCTCCTACCTCAGCACTTAAGCACTTTCTCACCCCAGTTGGCTACCTAAGAGCTGCCTCCCACAGATTCTGCCTCTAAATGCTGATGAAGTGACTATTCCAGGAGACTTATTTATGTTATATCTTAACTGCTGGTGTTCCTAGCTGAGCAAGAATATGCCTGTATGTGGAAGAAGGAAAAACACATACGTTGAGGAATGATATTGAGTAACTGTATTCATCTATTCAATCACAATATTCAATCACAATTATTGGATCCTAGTTTTCTTTAAAACCTCCTGGTAGCTAGGACTTCTATAAATAAAAGGTGAAAGGGAATTATTTAATTTAGTACAACAAATTGTTATGTATTTAGGACCAGTCCCATATCTAACACAATAAGAGTAGAGAGAGAATACACCTCCAGCTGGTTAGACACACATTTTGTAATTTGAGACTTTCACAGGCAAATAATAACTCATGGAAAAAATTGCATAGAACCAAAACTGACCGAAGTTCTGACTTCGCTCAGATCCCCAAAGATAGGTCTGTCTAGACAATTCACTCTGACTACTGAAGAACTGTCTCCTTGTGAGCTTATTAAACTGTGGCTTTATTTATATTTTACAACATTTCTTGCAAATCAGATCTAGCAATGGGTACTTGGTTCAGTCAAATGTTCTTCAAGTACCTAGAAGGTGCTTGTCAACAGATATTTTGCTCAATCAAGCTTGCATCTTATGGTTCAATGTTCAGGATGTTTTCCATGAGGGATTACTTTTTAGAATGGTATTTGTATGTAAGACACGTCCTCTAATTACAAGTGCAGTAAAGCATGTGTGAGCAAACTAATTTGTGGGCAGCAACTACTTGTTACTTCTGATTTATAGATGTCTGAGATATTTAATTATGAAAGAAAAATGACATCTTATGATTTGAGTTGCCAATATAACAGACATTCACGAATAACAAGTCAGAAAATTTGGCAGTATCTTGGCTAACCTTGACTGATACACATATGTAAATTACGATACTTATAAATAAGCAAGAGAAGAAATTATTCAGTTAATCTAAAATTAATTTACTAAATGATGGTTTAGATAAATCTCATCCTAACCAACAAAAAATAAGTATATCTTAATAAAATAAAACAATCAGAAATAAAAATGTTCTTTTGTTATGCAACAAAAATATTTAACTGAACACACAAACCTTTATTTATAGCAAACAGAAATATCAACTAATTTCACAGTGCAATATTTGGATCATCGTCAGATGTTAATCTGATATCAACATGGCAGCTTTCTCCTAACAAACTTTACAAAGCACATATCACACCGGGAATGTGTAAAACATTTTATGTCAAGAACACCCTGATCTGCTATGTCCCTCCTCATAAAACCTTTGTGGAAATTATTCTGTGAGTACTGTGTGAGAGGATTCAGAGGAATTCAGTCTCTACAGAGACAGAATTATTGTAAGTATCAGCATATTTCTATGCATACAGTCTTACAGTCTTTTACTTGCCATAGTCTCCAAAGTATGTTAAAAAATTCCACCTGCTTTGATCAGATTACAAGAGCAAATCACGCCTCCTTTGCACTACATTCCAGTTAGAGTAATTCAATCTCCCATCAACAGAATGTTTCATTTAAACTGATTAAAACCCATAAGAAAACATGATTCATTTTAGAGGAAACAAAACAATGCAAGTTCTAGAATACATTAACCATGACTATTTGGTATTACTGAATGAATCCACAAAAAGTTACCTTATATTAACTAAAGATAAATTTCCCCTTTTGAAACTGTGGAGGGGAGAATCACAGGAAGACTTATAATGATAGAAGATGGCAACATGCCATTATTCTTTTGTTGTCATTGGCAAGAAAACAATCATGTGCCCTTTAATCTTTGTTATTCAGCCTGCTGCTCATATGGATAACACAATCAACCACTTCTTTCAATCAAAGGAATAGGAACAGAATTGTCTGCACTGAGAGAGGCGCCAGGACTACACTGAATATATGAAATTCAACTACTGTGTGTCCCAGACTAACACACAGTTCTAAGCTGCAGAGATAAGAATATTCTGTACTTTGCTGTACACTTAATATCTTTTAGCACATCAAAATTTTTATGAATATGTTGAAAACAGTGAACCAATAGATTAACATTTAGAGAGAGAAAAGATTTCTTCATTTGACTGCTCAATTTAAAAGATATATGTAGAGTGGCACAAATTAATTTCCTAAGCTACACCTTATTAAAATATTTTATTTCATACCTTGCAAACACAGTGCACACATACTGCATTATTAATAGTAACATTACTACTAGAAATAGCAATATACCTAAAAAATTCCATTTACTCAACTTTGCAGAATTTTTTTTCTTTTAGTTTTCCTAATACTCAGTCCCATTTATGCCTGATGTCTATTTCAAGAAAGCTAAACCCATTTTTACATGTAAATTCTAGTAAATGTTTTAAGATTCTTTGTTCCTTTTTAAACTCATCTGATATTATTTTTAAAAAACAGTAACATCTGAGCAATTGATAATTGCCAATGTAAATTCTTGTCAACATTTAAGAGACAGAAATAGTTTCAGGCAGTGGAGTGGCCTTCCTGATTCTGTGTTTTTACGATTTCTTTTTAATGTATTAATATATCAGAAAAGGGGGATTAGGGCTAGGTGCAGTGAATGGACTTTGGTGCAGCAAGGCACCATTAAATAGAACAGAGCCCCAGAGCTCCATGCAGAGTGCATTACAAGATGCCTGAATTTAGAGCAGTGAGCAGGCTATTCTGAAGTAAGCTTCATGTTTTGAACTCTGTTTTTTGCGCATGAATTCCCGTGCATTTATACCGATTCACAATCCAGATCCTTACACTAAGAATGTGTGTCTCTGTATATTAGCTTCACATATGGAGCCTTTGCCTGTCATATGGAAGACCCATGTTTCCTTCCCTTCTGTGCCTGAGATCACAGATGCTTTGGCATGACAACGTCTAATAATTAAGCACCTTGATCTACTGGAATTACTCGGGGTGTTGGGGTGTGATGGGTGCTATGCAGCCACTGAGGAGGTCTATGTGCCTCTGGAGAGCAACTTAAACACTGAATAAGTAACTATCCTGGAAGAGAAGTAAAAAGACACTTATATAAAGACACACAAAAAAGGATCTCTTTCACACTGCTCTTTACATAGCTGTAGCCACTAAGGGCTTAGAACATCTGACTCTTCTTACAAAGTAGGCAACTAATTAGGTAGGTTTTACTCTTGAAGTATGCCAGTGCAACTCTTTTTATTAAGAAGTGAACGAAAACATCTGATAAGCCCTATCATTGGTTTACTGAATTGTCAATTTCTATAACTCTATTTTGCATTTTTGGCTCCAATGTATGCTGGTTTCAAGAACAAGAATGGAGAGAGACACCACTCCCCAGACAAACTGAGATACATTACTAGTGATGAAGGTGTTCTTATGAAACGAGATCTGCGTATGTGAGTCACTTCAGGCTACAGAAAAAAAGAACACGTTTCCCATGTTGCAGTGATGAGGTTATGGTGGAAAAAAAAAAAACAAATAAAAAAAGCCACTATTGTGCCAATCCTGGTTTTTGAGAATGAAAATACTGAGCTTCATGCACACCTCTGTGCAATTGTCATGGGTGATGTCTGACTAAAATGCTTGTATGATTAGGTCCCTCTAAGGGTCTTAGGTGTAGTTTAGTCACTTCACCGTCTAGTATTTTGATTAAATGGTTAGAGAGCTTAAAGGCAGAGACATCTTTTAAATTCTAGATATCATGATCGTTAAGGAGCTCTTGGATGATCTCTTGATGTAAAGACCCTAAATTTCACCTGATTCCTGTCGGAGCTGGGCAAGTCATGGGACAACACACAGTCCTGACTGTCCCTGGTACTGGTTATTACTTGAAAGAATGATATCTATGTACGTAATAGTTCTGTTTATATTTAGAATGTTTTCCTTGTAAGGAAACCAAACTATTTTCTCTTCAGGCCTTTCACAATATGCAGTGGCAGAAAGTTAATAAACAACAAACAAAACAGTCAATGGATCAACATTTTCTGTACATGTCATATTCTAAAAATCGGAAGAGTCACTGATCTGTCAAATGTAGAACTCATGCTTCATAGACTTTACTAACGAAAGTAGTCTGTAGATCATTTGTGAGTTTTCTTCATTTATCTTACTAATTTCAACTTTATAGGCAAGTGTCAGACAATGCAGAAGAAAAAATATTAGTAGATTCAGATAGAATTTAGGTATAAAAAATAGCAGAATTAAGAGGTTACCATGTTGTGCATATGACCCTACCTATGACGCCATTATTTAGGCAAAGGTCTTTTTCGTTTAAAAATCTGCCATTGGTAATTAAGCTAAGATGAGTTTTCAAAGAAAATCAATCGGACATGCCATTTAATCATAGTTAAAAATGCAAATATTTTACAAAATCACAATTCAGTATTGTTCCATTTGGATTAAATGCTGATATGAAATCAATAAATAGTTCATTATTTAGATAGGCCAGTGCAGTGATCTAAGTAATCTAAGACACTCAATAAAAGCCAGAGCAAAATAAAATGCATTTCACTAAATCCTTGTCTAGGTTATACTTTGTTTGAATATCCCCACATTGTCTACTATATCTCTCAACACTAAGGCAATGCAACCATTTCTGAAAAGTGTTCAGTAGAATTTCCCAGAGCCTTGTATGAACATTTTTAATCAAGATGAATTCCGTAAATAAAATCTTTGCTCTAATTAAGAAAATGCGAGTATCTCATACCTGCCTAAACACAACTTAAATAACTTGTGTGCAGAACACCTTCATATTAATGTCATTGTATACTGAGCTAATCATTGTCATACTATGTATTTTACACTCCTCAGCCTCTTGTGTGACTCACAGCAGAATAATCTAATTTTTCCAGAAAGAAATCTCACAAGAACATCAACTCAAGGAGTAAAAATGCTTATAGCAAAGACCTCACATTTAAATACATGGGTGCATTCATAAGACCAGGCTTTTACTTTCAGAAATATATTAAAATATAGCTTAATTTTAAGTCTAGTCATCTGAGATCATAGGCACTCAGTCGTCTTCTGTGAAAGCTTGTCTATAGTACAAACCCACTTTAATTCCTTTCATCGCAACTTGGTAACTTCACAGGTCCCTTGTACCCTGTCACTAAAGAGTTTTGCCTTACATATTTATGTGTTACAGACTTAAAGCTGATACTTTCAGCACTTCATTTAAATGCTTTTATTAATACTCTGTCTAGTCTAATTTAAGAATGTCCGTGATCTCTACAGTGCAACAGATCTCAAACCCTAGGCATTTTTCTGCATAATCTTCTTAAATTTCATTAATTTGCTTAGCATTGCTAAATAACTCTATAGATTTCAATCAGTTCAGATACTTAGATATGCCTAAATCCTCCATTTTGATCACTGCATATGCCACGTATATACATGTATTCCAGAAAATGTACAAGTTTATAAAGCATATGAATAATTACTTTGATATACAGATAATTATTTATATGTACAACATTATTTTTAAGGGGGGTGATCTGGAACTTTATATAGGGGTAGGCCTTGGAGCCAACCTCAAGCAACTGCCTGATCCTTTCCTGTGTCCCAAAAAATTATTAGCTAAGCCTAGTTTATTCCACAACATCTCTGACAAGGGAGTGGCCCCACTATCCTGGAGATAGAAAGTGGTAATAATCACAGCAGTGCTTCAGAATTATCATCAGTTAAGCAGCCTGAGGATCAGGTAAACATGGTAGCCATCAACAGGAATTAAAGAGGGAGTTTAAACATGTTCTTGGATGCTGAAGAAGGGCCACCCAAAACTAAAAGACTTCACCTCATAGCTTTGCAGAAAAGAGAGCTGAAGCTTAAGGTATCCATCAGATGATAAAAGCACAGATGCACCATCCACTACTAAATGACAAAAATGGTGCCAGGAGATAGCTCTGACTAAAACCTTGGGCAGAGGAAGATACCTTTCTTCAACTATTAATATCATCCATCTAACATGATAGCCTTAAAAATTAATGAACAGATAAAATATGATTTTAAGTCATGTTTGGTTTGTAATCAGGAAACCAGTTCATTCATAGAAAACTTAAGTCTAAGCCAGCCTTCCCCATCTTATACTTCCACATTTTATTTTTTCTACTGATGTGTAAAACCTTTCCCATATTAGCAACAAAAGGAGTGCTAAGGAGAATCTCCATACATTATTGGATGTGGAGGGAAACAGTGACAAAGGATGAGAAAAAGGCTGAGGTATTTAATGCCTCCTTTGCCTCAGTCTTTAACAGTAAGATCAGCTGTTCTCCAGGTTCCCAGCCCCCTGAGCTGGAACAGAAGGATGAAGAACAGAAAGAAGACCCCATAATCCAAGCAGAAATGGTTAGTAACCAGCTGCAGCACTTAGACACACACAGGTCCACAGGGCTGGATGGGATCCACCCAAGGGTTCTGAGGAAGTTCGCAAAGTGCTCACCAAGCAACTTTCCATCATTTGTCGGCAGTTCTGGCTCATTGAGGAGGTCCCAGTTGACTGGAGGTTAGCAAATGTGATGCCCATCTACAAGAAGGGCCAGAAGAAGGATCAAGGAACTGCAGGCCTGTCAGTCTGACCTCAGTGCCAAAGAAAGTTATGGAATAGATCGTCCTGAATGCCATCACACAGCACATGCAAGAAAACCAAGCAATCAGGCCCAGTCAGCACAGGTTTATGAAAGGCAGATCCTAGTTGACCAACCTGATCTCCTTCTATGACAAGGTGACCCACTTGGTGGATGAGGAAAAGGCTGTGCATGTTGTCTGCCTGAGTTCAGTATTGGGGCCAGTCCTGTTTCATATCTTTATTAATGATCTAGACGAGAGGATTGAGTGCACCCTCAGTAAGTCTGCAGATGACACCAAGATGGGCAGGAGTGTTGATCTCCTTGAGGGTAGGAGGGCTCTTCAAAGGGATCTAAAGTTGCTGAGGCCAATTGTATGAGGTTCAACAAGGCCAAGTGCCTGGTCCTACACTTGGCTCACAACAATCCCAGGCAGCGCTACAGGCTTGAGGAAGAGTGGCTGGAAAGTTGCTTGGCAGAAGAGGACCTGGGGGTGTTGATGGATAGCTGGCTGAACATGAGCCAGCAGTGTGCCCAGGTGGCCAAAAAGGCCAACAGCATCCTCACTTGTATCAGGAATAGTGTGTCCAGCAGGACTAGAGAAGTGATTGTCCCCCTGTACTCAGCACTGGTGAGGCTGCATCTCAAATACTGTGTACAGTTTGGGGCCCCTCACTACAGAAAAGACCCTGAGGTGCTGGAGAGAGTTCAGAGAAGGGCAATGAAGCTGCTGAAGGGTCTGGAGCACAAGCCTAATGAGTAGCAGCTGAGGGAACTGGGGCTATTTAGCCTAGAGAAGAGAAGGCTGAGGGGAGACCTTATCCCTCTCTACAACTACCTGAAAGGAGGTTGTAGCCAGGTGGGTGTTGGTCTCTTCTGACAAGTAACAAGCAAAAGAACAAGAGGACATTGCCTCAAGTACTGCCAGGGGAAGTCTAAATTGAATATTAGGAAAAATTTCTTCACTGAAAGGGCTGTAAAGCATTGCAACAGGCTGCCCAGGGAAGTGGTTGAATCACCATCCCTGGAGGTGTTTGAAAAATGCACACATGAGGTTCTTAGGGGCACGGTTTAGTGGTGGACCTGGCAGTGTTGGGTTAACAGTTGGACTCGACCTTCAAGGTCTTTTCGAACCTAAACAATTCTGTGATTCTATACAATTCAAACGTAACTATTTCAGTCTGACTGAATCCTGTCAGTCAAGATCACTTTGAATTCAAATCCTTCCATCCTTAGTGCTTGTAGCCAGATTTATATTGCTTGCAAATGAAGTAAACATCCTTTCTGTTCTTGATGCAAGACATTAATGATAGCACTAAGTAGTGTCCAGCCTAAGATAGGCCCTTGTGCAACCCTTCTTGCTATATTCCTACAGTTTGACAGAAAGCCACTGAAAACATTCTTCTGAGCTTTATTTTTGCACCTAGCTGTGCAGCCCCCTTACAGTGGGATCATCTAGATCTCTAGCTTCTGCGTGAAACTGTCATGTGAAATGGTGCCTGAAGCCTTTCAGTAGTCAAAACAAATCAAATCTGCTTCTGCCTCTTTATCCATCAGCCTGTTGGCCTGTCATAAAGAGAAATAATTTGATTTGACATGATCTGTAATGGGCAAATTGATGAAGGATGCTATTTTTCAGTTTGTTTTCAATGAGTTTATTTGTTACGGTACTTTTACAGGAATTTAGGTTAGGCTGAATTGCATACAGTTCGTGGTCTACTTCCTTCTCTCTATTTTAGACATTAGTGCTATTTTTGCTCTTTTACAGTCTTTTGGAACTTCATCCATTCTGCATGAGGTCTCACATATAAATGCTAACAGCTTTGAGATGGTCTCATTCAGTTTGCTGAATCTCCTACTGTGAATTTTACTTGGCTGAGCAGATTTGAAAATGACTCATAAATGTCTTCCCTCTTCTTATACTACAATGATTCTTACCTCTGTTTCAGTATGTGTTAATTGTGTTAACCAATTAGGCTTTTTAGTGAAGAATAAAAAAAAAATACATTAAACAGTTCAGGGTTCTCAAGATACTCTGCTATTGGATATCCTTTCCTTTTCTAAATATCACTGTGCTTACAGAATATTTTATGATTCCTGATTACTGTTTCTAATTTTATACTTTCATGATTTTGTCTCTACAATTTCACGCTATTCTTTTATATGAATTCTTAATAATTTCTGAGAAATTCCTTCTGTTTTTTTAAGTTTGCTGAAGTATTTGTATCCCAGTTAAACCCGTTGTTTAGCACACTTCCTAGCCTTTCTTTGTACTGAGTTTCACATTTGTGACTTGAATATGGCTTTTAAGAATGTGTCAGACTTTGTGGTCTTTCTTCCCTTAAATCCACTTTCCATGGGTTCTCAGCCGTCAGTTCTCTAAGTCCATTGAAGTTTGCTTTCCTGAAATCAATTTACATTAATTGTTTTCTCCATCTTAAGAGTAAAGAACTTTAAAACTCATTATTTCATATTAACCCATATCTATCTACTTTCACTTCCTCAGTAAGGTCTTCCTAACTGGCCATAACCAAATCCAAAATAGTCTTACTCTCCATCATCTTACCTTAACTCACCTGTTCTATTTCTTTGCAAGATGATTGATGAAGAGCTGCAGATTTTCCGCTGACTCAATCTCCTGTTTTCAATTGTTATTTCCCCTTAAAAAGCCACAATATCTGACACAGTTTTATTTTCTGCAGAAGACCCTGATCACAACAGTAAATAATCTTTTGTCATTAGCCAAATAAGTTCAATGTGTCTGTGTATGACCTTTTTGGGGCCTTGAATGCCTTTCTACATATAATTTTATATGACAGTCAACATCATCTTTCTTTTCTGTTAACAATTAAACTGTAATTTCCTATAGTAATATTCTAATCCTGTGAACTAAATTTCTGTAACATGTTAAAGAATCATTTCACTTGTGTAGTAAGACATCAAGCCAAATCATTTGCACTACTCATCTAAACCTAATCTGCTGTATTAGATTGGACACCTAAAATGTTTACTATACAGTTTTATTCTTTCTATCACCATTATGGCATAGAAACTTCCCTCTTTTTAGTCTTAGGCCTTTAGTGGTAATTTATGAACTTATGCTGCCATCAGTTGCTAATCCAATCTACAATTTTCCCTTCCCACAGTACAGAGAATGTTCTTTCGTCTTTGATATTATCTGATTGAAAACCTCAGTGGAAGAAATGAACCCTACCTCTTCTCAGTTGTCCTACTTGGAATATCACCCATGGGCAATGAAGCCACCTTGTTTACAAGTCTGCAGACATATGATTTTATTTATCTATACTCTTTATCAATAGCTAGGGACAATGCAGGGAACATCAGCTGGGGTTTCATTTTTGCTCCAAGAGCTATGTAGCCACTTACCTGCCTAAGATCACTCCTGGCAGCATCCTTACAGCCTATGACCCATGGTAATCACAGTCACACAGGTGTCATAACCTTTTTCTTAGCTTCACAGGTTCTGTCTCCTGGGAGGCAACACACTTCACAGCTGTTAAGTCAACTGAGCAAATGAATACCATCAGTATCTTCATAAGTGTGTCACTGAATACGCCCAATATTTTTCCTCATGAAAGTGGTAATCATTACCTTCTAAACCTTTTGGACATGCAGTTACTCAGCATTCATGACTGAGGATAGTTCCTCACTCATTCACAGGGAAGTGGATCAGTTTTTGATTTAGGAAAATGCCCAACAGTTTGCAGGGCCATGCAGAGAGAACCAGCAGTCAGCTTGCATCCCACCATCATCTCAGCCCACCTATCTTTGTCAGCACTGCTTCTACTTCTTCTATTCCTCTCTGTGTTCTCCATGATTGGATGTTTCTATGTCTATTCCATTGATTAAGGCTTCACAATAGTAGATGCACCTTCATCTGCTTCCTAGAAGGGGCTGCAAGCAGATACATTCACCCTGGCTGCAAGTTTCACAAATCAAGGCCAGGGCCTCAGGTAAATGAATTAACTTGCTTTCCCACCACTACTATTCTGTGGTTCCCGCACATTATCTTCTCCCTTCCCCCTTGCAAAAGCATTATTTCCTACTTAATTTAAAAAATTTTACCTACCTGACTACTCCATCCCACTCTTAATGACATTTAATTATCTTCATTTTATCTGATACACATAAATGTGCTCAACATCCCAAATGGGATCTAATATCCCTGTTCTGTTATGATTGTAACCACTCATAGTGGTTACTTATTCAAGAACTCTTACCTCAAGATCTTGCCTCTTTTTCTCAGCTGGACAAAACTAGTCCTTTATTTTTTGTGACTTTTTTCCTCAGAATTACAGGAGTGACATGTATGCTTGATCAGATTTTCAGCTGGTGTTAACTGGTCTGGTTTCTTTAAGATCTTTATTTTCAAAGTACTGTCTTGTTAGTATCATTAGCAAACCCACAAAAAGCTCTCAGGATGACCACATAAATACTCTGTCCAAAGACCATCATGGTTGGATTTTTGCATGATATATGTCCATGGCATTTTCCTTTCCAAATACAGTTCTGACAGATTAAATGCATTCATACAATGGTGATAGAAATGAATGAAACAAACATGCATCTAAAAAAATTAGCGTTTATTTCTTACCAGAATGGAAACATATTTTTATAGAGTCAGTTGTCCAAATCCTTTAAAAATATGTGTTTTTACAGAGTTTATTTGTCCAACTCCTTTAGCTTTCTCTGTTTTTGACCAAATTCAAAGCATGCTTTTTCCCTTAATGTATTTTTAAAATAGCTCACTTCTCTTATGGTCACAGCCATCCATGATCTTTTCACAAATTCAAGTCACTCTTAGAAATTATTTGGTGCTATTTCACAATTATTTTACTTGGCTTTATACTTCTTCCTATGACATTCAGTTGCAAGTCCCAAAGCTGTTGAGGTCAATACAGGTATCGAACATAAATTGCAGATCAGTGGCCTTATTACAATATTATTCTTGTCTCTCTGTTGCTGCAAGATACTGTCACCTGACAATGTTGTTGAGAAAGGGAGCAAAGAGGAAGATACAAAACAGCAATGGTTCTAGGGGAGGCACAAAAAGAAAACTACATAGAAAATGAAGGATGAATGTGTGAGAAATAAAAATGTTCAAGAAACTGGTTTCCTTTCTCACATGGCTCAAATCGTATTGAGTACATTCACGGTAATATACCTATGCAGTCACAGCTTCTAAGCTGTAGGCACATGAGCAATATTGACATCGAAAAACAATGAAATACTTTTTGATAACATGTTAAGAATTATTAAGTAAAGGAAAATTAGAAAAAATATATGAATGGCTAGAAACAAAGAAAAGTGAATAATTTCAAAGCCAGTAACTTTTGTGTATTCGTGTTTTATATAGTTCCCTGGGAGATGACAGTAAACCCTCCTAGAAGGTCACGCAAACTCAAAAGGTGCCTAAATAATTTTTTTTTGTGTTAAGGACAAATCCCACTAAGTGGTAACAAATTGAGTATATCTCCATTTGGGAGCATGATTAAGAAAAACAATTGAAATTGAAGAGTAGCAATGACAGTGAATGTCATTAAAAACTCCTTGGTAGCAAATACATGTTGTCCTGTTAATTTCCTATGGTATTGGATGTGTAAACAAAACAAGCAGTAGTAGGCCCAATGAACTCTCTCAGATTATGAAATAATCTCCCAAGGGAGCCAGGTATAAGCTCCTTCACTTAACACACTAAAATGCTGCAACATAAAATACTAAAAAACTGTTCTAATGGAAAGCAAACTACACTAGATGATTCACCATGAAAGGTCCTTTCCATCTCTAATTTCTATGAGGCAATGATCTATAAAAATTGTTAATTTCCAGGGCCTGTCACCCCCATTTCATTCTCCAGTAATTTCTGTTAACACTGCAAAAACAAAGTGACTAATAAAGACACCAGTGACATTTTGCTAGCTATCTGTAACTATTTTTTTATTCTAATGCAGCTATGACACACAAAATTTTCTGGAAAACACTAATTTGCATGTAATTTTGTCTAAGTAAAAATCTGTTGCAATCAACTTCCGTGTTTGTCTGTAGAAATAAAAATAGAATTGAAAGTTCACGTACTTTTATTAGTTTATGTTCTCATCCTGATCTAGTATGAGAATACAGATCTGATGCAATTTTATCACTTAATTAGATGATGTAAGATCAAACATCTTCTGCTGTAGTATTAAAAAAACCTAGGGAATAGGTTAACTATCAGTGGTTTAATATGTCACATTCCTGTGAACGTGCTGTGTATACAGTAATTTACAATTTGAAAGTAAAGAATTTGTAGTTGAAAAAAATGAAAACATTGAATGTAAGCATTTTTCATGCACCTTAGATGCTCATAATTTTATCTAGTCTACCATATTTATCTAATTTAGAGGGGTTTCTTTAGAGTTCACCTTAAATTCTGCACAGCAACTTTCTTTTTCTATTATCCATGAAAACAACAAAAATACAGTAGTATATCTGCTTCCCTAAAATTGTGAGGAAACAAAACTGTTAACTTTAAAATAAACCAAATATTTAAAGTTGCAGGACAGAGATATTTAAGTCTTACATTATAAACTAGTTCCACTCAGAACATGGGTAGTCAAATAAAAAATAAGTGGGAACATCTATTATATTCTATACACAAAATAACTATTTGTTTACTTGAATTTATCAACATGTTCACAAGATTCGGTGAGGCTTACTGGGAATGTGAGAAAAATTTAAGAATAAGATGAAACTGATGAAAACAGAGGCAACAGAAATGAAAAACTAATTTCCATGTGAAAGTTCAAAAATATATGCTAATAATAAAACACTCATTTTAGGCAGCATTCCAACCAGAACTAACATATTGTAGAATATCTGTTATTAGAAATACACAATTGAAAAATAAGTATTAAAGAGAGGGAAATATCCTTTGTTACATAACATTAAGGTTAGGTAAGGTTTCTCAAAAGTCTCACAAATGGAAATTCTTTCAAGCAGGTGAAATTTTTATTCAACATGACAAACTTTCAAACTAATTTTATAGCTGTGTATTAAAAGCATAAAATATTCAAGTCTCTAAGTATCTCTAGGAATTATAAAAATGTAACAAAATTTTTAAAGTACCGAACATTTCTTTTCTGTATTGAAATTGCTGTTCTCAAATTCTCACAGACACATTTTCTTCTAATTCTTTCTTCTGATGTTCCTTGTTGCACTAAACACCTTTTTCTTAATATATCCCACTGACTTAAAGAATGAGAAATGCATATTTCACCTTCTGTATTGTTCTGAGCTTTTTTTTTTCCTTCCACCTTTTCTTCCCAGTGCTCCCGACCACACTCATTCATTGCTGTTCTTAGCCAGAAGTTTTATTCTGTATTTTCACAGTGTTCTAGCTTGCCTGTGCTATTGTTTATATTTTTAATAGTAGGAACTGATCTTGCACACACCAAGGTCATTGGGAGTTTGGAACTGAACTGAGTAAGAATTGAGTCAGGACTTAGAAAGCTGGGCAACACTCTTGCATTAAAAAGTTGAAATTACACTAAAAGGTACTATCATAAATTGATTTGGAGTTGGGAAGCTGTCAGGAAGACATATATGGTCAAAAATAGATTCTGAATGGGGAAATGAGACAAGTGAGAAACAGTGATAAAGAGAAAAAGAAGAAAAAGAAGAAAAAGAAGAAAAAGAAGAAAAAGAAGAAAAAGAAGAAAAAGAAAAAGAAAAAGAAAAAAAAGAAAAAGAAAAAGAAAAAGAAAAAGAAAAAGAAAAAGAAAAAGAAAAAGAAAAAGAAAAAGAAAAAGAAAAAGAAAAAGAAAAAGAAAAAGAAAAAGAAAAAACACAAAGGAAGGAAAGAAAAAAGTAAATAGAACTGCAGGAAGAAGCAGAAAAGGGGATATAAAACATTCTATTAAATAAGTTAAAGCTAAAATTAAGAAAGTTGTTTTATTTATAACCAATGTATTTTTAATCTTTACATCATTTGGCTTAATTAAAATGTAAGAATCTTAACCCAGCAGCCTTAATCTGTTCTGATCAATGAAGGAATTATGAGAAAGAATTTTTTTGTTTCCTTTTTTTTTATTTTAATCTGAAATACTGATATGGATTGTGTAAAATATTCTGATTCGATAATGCTCAGAACCCAAAATTTAGTATCACTGTATTTAACACTGACTTTTAAACATATTTTATAATGAAGGCAAAGTTTCTTATCATAAGGAATCTACAATTTTTGGTATTTCCTTTTGCTTTACCATGTGTATTATTTATCTCTTTGTGACCTACAAAGAACTTACTAAGAACTTGTTAATACTTTTATTCTGGAAAGTATACTGATATTATTACACAATATTGCCATGGTAACTAATTTGTCTGTAATGAATTAATCAATCACATTGAATAAAAATTGATGAAGGCAATTTTTCCAAATTAAAAAAACATAATTTGCCCAGTACAAGGGTGCAAGGCTATAACCAAAGAAAAAGCTCACTTTCCAATATCTGGATTAAGAGAGATGTTTTGGATTATTCTTTGAATAACTCTTTGATATTAACTGTCATAAATATTACTCTGGTAATAATGATGCATTAAAAGCTGACTGACTGTCAGATGGAATCCTACAGGAAAGAATCCAATGGTTTAAGAAGTTATCACCTTCATTTGTTAGTTTAAGGCTATATGAAAATACACTTGAATTATAGTTTCTTGATTACTTGAGCTAGCCCACCCTAGTTCACTGTAAGAAATCTTAGAACATATTGCTGCTAACATGCCGCAATGGTAATTTTTTTAACTGTTTGAGTTCAATTCACCATAGGCTGTCTCTCCATACCTCTACATTCCGTCTGAAAAAGTGAATAAAACAATGCTTTCTTCTAAGACGTACCATTTCCCACCTCCCAAGTCTATTGGTCATCCATAAACACCAAGGAACAGCCCATGCCTATTTAATACCCATACGCAATTCAGTAACTGGAATACCAGTCTGCCCACTGAGGTCCTGACCAGTCTGCTATGTCTAAAATCCCTCTTTCATTTGTTTCCCAGCAGCATAATAAATTCTGAATTATTTTCTGTCAAGTAACGCAGCTTTGAAATAAATCTTTTTGCCATCATCCTCTTCAGACCCTGACAGTGAGGTCACCCTTCAGAAATAGGAGCTCTTGGTTTGAACCAGTGAGTCAGTGAATATGAAATCTGAGACACCAGTAGCAGCTAAGATGGTGAAATCTGATGATGATTCTTTACGACATACACGCCTGTAACTTTTGCTCAGATGTGATAACATTAGCTTCTGAATGACTCACCTTCCTAACTGGTGGTAGATATATATATATATAGTCTCCCATTATATAAACACATATTTACAATATAATATATTTCAAGTATTTCTTGGTCAAGATATTTATTCTCTAAGTAGAAAACTGAAAAATATCAATGTAGTGTACCATAAGCAAATATCACAATTTTCTCTTTATGACAGTACATTAGATGTACAGTAGGGCCTTTTAGTAAGATCCAGTTCCATTTCAAATCCCACCTATCTTTAATTAAGGTAAATAAGTTGTCCATTCTCCATATAAAATTAATCTTGGCTTTCTTATCTCATATAGCTTGGTTTCAAGCTTATAATATAGGTGGTTTTTCACAGATTCCCTAGCAGTTCACTTTCATATGACTGTAAAGAAGCTTTGTTTTGCTGTAAGGTCAGTCCTCATTATCATTTCCACATAAGCTAGAAGAGAGCTTCTGATGACTGCAACCATTCATAGTATGCAGTACTTTCTATTTTCAAATGAGAGACTAATGAACAGTTCCTTTAACATAATTATTTTTTCCCCTAAATGGTAAAGTATACTAGCTAATGAGCTTTTGCAGCTGCACTGACAATAGGAGGAGCCTGCCACCCATCTCTTCTTTGCAACACCTAGTGGTTTATGTTTGCAAGTAGTCTATTCACCTTTCAGATTCCTGAACAGATATTTTACCCTTGCTCAAGTTCTGACAGCATCCTGAATTTGAAGATGACTGCAGATTCAGACAGCTCCCAGAAAAGCGTATCAGTACTTTGTCTTACTGGCACTGCATTAACACTAGGACCACCAGAAGTTGTACAAATTAAATGTATTCTACACTCATCTGAAATGGTATATTCACACTCCTTCTTTGATTAACCTCTTAGACATGACATCTATGTTCAAAACTACAATGAAATAGTATAAATTAAAGCAAAAACAACAAAAAAAATCTGCATCTTGTAAGCAAGAACATGAATGGCTGTTCATGGATTATAGAAACTGTGCAACTGTGCCAGCAAAACTGGTACTGCCACATTGCGTTTTCATTTAGGTAGTCATTTCAAAAGCCATGTAGTTTTACCATATATAAAAAGGCATCTACTTAACCTGCAAAGGTAAATCGATCCAACTTAAATTTTTCTGTTTCAGCTAGCCTCGAATATCATCCCAAAACATAGTTTAAAAGACAATAGAGTGAATTAAGTCAGTCTGTGCCTCTCTTTTTAAATACAACATGACTTTTACTTGCACGTTAGAAAAAATTAATATGTACGTACAGACTTTTACATTTAATTCAAGCTTCTAGCATAAGAAGATATTTCTGTGCAGCCTGTGCAGGGCACCAAAGCTTCAGAGAGGAGCAGAATTCAGATAAATTTCTGAATGGTAATTTCGAAATGCCTGCTACTCCTGTAGCTTCTTGCTCCATGAAGTCAGATATACTGGCTCCCATTCTGAAGATCCAAATTATTTCCTTTCAAAGTACAAGTCACTAGCTCAGCTTTCTTGTACAGCACTCATAGCTACAGACACCTAAAAGCATCTAAGGCCCCTAACTTTAAACAACTAAGTTGTTTATTGCCTACAGCCTTCGTCTATAACAGCATTTCCTTTCAAAGCTTGTAGAGCCTTAACATTGTAAACTGTTTTGTGAACTTCATGTATTGCAGTAATCCTGTTTTCCCATTTACTCCTTCAGGAACAGTGCCAAAACACATCCTTTTCTGGAAACCCACTTGTCTAAGGAAATGCGTGTTTTTATTTATATCTTATGTGTTGACACTGATAATTAATAGGCTAAGGCTGGTCCTTTCATGCTCTCAGGGATTACAGAAAGTACATTAAATCTTGGAAGCCTGAAGAGGTGAGCAGATCAGTCTCCTCTTACTGTCAGATCTGTTCATCCCAGAAATCAATAAAGGTTTGAAGAATGTTTTTACCCTGAACACACACGTGAAGGTTTATGAATGAGAAAACAGCTCTAATTTAAAACTGTGCCTGCAAACAGATGCCATGAATTATTTTTAGTAGTTACGATTACATCTTGGGCAGAGGCCCAAAAAGCACTTTCATATATATTTATACGTATAAATCCAAAACTGAGATCCTCAAAATCGTCCCTCAGTTTCTGCAAAACTGTTTAAACTCTGCAGGTTCCTCACATGTTTTGGGTTTATATATATGCCTAGAAGTGTAACAGCCTTAAAGATCTAAGTGATTTGGCCCAAGCCTGACTATGATCAGTGATTAAGTGCTCCTCTGCCTTCATCCATGACAGGCTCAGTCTTACGGGCAGTGAAAGCTGGGTGCAGGCACTGCACAAAATGCAAGGTGTGGCAATTCCTGTCTTTTGAAATAGGTCAGAAAAAGTGGCAGGCTATCAAATGTTACATCAGGGAATAGCTAATTGACAAAAATACCTGCCCAGTGACAAATGATGGGATCAGGTTCCTCACAAAATGGAATGACATTTCTTGTAAAACAATCTGATGGTCACATGGTTCTCCAGGAAGAAACTCAATTACTTTTTTATGGTGCAATAAACTTTGAAGTTCTTGATGCAATAGCTGGCACCTCTTTGGGAAATGAGATGGAAAGCATCTGCTTTCAAAATAGACCATCCGCTGTTCAGGCTGACTAGAGATACAGATTTGAACCCCTCAGGGAAAGGATGACATTGAACTAAACCATCTATTTCTTTCACAAATTCTACATCTACAGCAGTGTGTGAAAGGGTAACTTCATGTGGCATGCTCTGCCAAAACAGGAAGGAGAGATATCACTAACAACTATCTGTCTCATTAAGGTCCTTCTGTCACACTTTGAGAAGGGGTTGATTCTGCTCCTGTTTGTTCTGCTCCCTATTGCTCAGGGCAATAGTAATTGATAAGGCCAATGAGGATGTTTAACATAAACATGCCTGATATGCACAGGCATATGCCCAAGTCTAAGTTTCTATAATGTAGATGGTCTACATGTAAGAGAAATTTGAGAGCTTCTGTTACTTTAGCAAAGAGATAATTGGTCCAGTCAACAAACTCTAGAATGTTATTAATGTCAACCTGGGATGGAGACCTACATTTCATCATCTGAATATCTCTCCAGCTCTGGATAGCTATTATTACACATTATATCTAGCTCTAGGTATAATGTAATGAGAATCAAGACCCCTAGTTCACATACAGACAACAGCCTTAAGACTGGCTCTATCCTACCCTATCTGCATTAAAAAAAAATAGTGGAAAAGAGACAGCCATATCCATGAGACTAGAGTCGCATGACAGCAGGTTCAACATTTCCAGTTGAAAGATAGCCTTAGTAGGTGTATATGTCTATAATGACAGAGGCAGAGTAAAGAAGTCAGGGAAAATATCGTACCTATTGAGCAGACTCACTAGGTATAGATCCTAGAATGGAGAATCTTTCATTTCACAGAATTGTACAAGTTATGTGTCTGGCCCTGTTACATCTGTTTAACAATTACCTTTTAGGCTTGGAGAATGACCCCAAATTAAAGACCAGCCTCTGATCCACCTCATACTGAATTTACTCTGGAGTCAGATAAACCCGGAGCTGTTCATTGGCTTTACATCAACACTTTCCCGTTCTCGCTCTCTGTCTGTGAGAAAAAGGTTTTCAAATTTTCCAGAAGATTGCTGACAACCCTTTTAAGACTTGAAATACCAGTCAGTGAGTCAAGTTTGGTGTAATGCTAATTAGTAACGACAATTAGTGCTTTATATTGCCTTTTATCTTCAAAGTACTTAAGAAATGCTAACTTGGCATTAATTCTCATAATGTCTTCTCTAACCTTGCTGAGTATACTAACAATTGAGCAGCTAATTTACATAAAAAAAAAAATAAAATAAAAAGTGAGAGAGAACTCCTCAATTTTCAGTTTCTACCTGTACTCTGTAATATTTACATAGGCACACAGCTCCTGGAACAGGTTTCTACAGTGAACAGAACTGTCCATATCAGAAGTTCAGACAAAGATGGATAAATTCCCTAAACTTAAAAACTGATGTACCTGTCATGTACACATTTACATTGCATATACATTTCATAGTGTGCTTTCACACACTGATTTTTGTGACTCCCTTTCTTAGGTGCCTGAATATTCCAAAACTCCAGACAAAACACAGGCATCTTATTTACAGCCATAAATTCCAGTATTTTTCAAGGAACCCAACAGGTAGATGCTGTGAAATGCCATTTATTTTTTATAGATATAGCCTTAAAAGATTAATAGAAGTGAAGCTCTGGAAAGATCCTTGAATAAGTCTATTGTGTTCCTAGGGAAGATCAGGTTTTATTTTTTAAACTAAAAATGTATTGACCAATTTGTCCTTCCAGAAGCTTTAACAGCAATGCAAATTTCAAAGGTAGATCAGTTTGTTTGGAGAAACTTCTAAGGATGGAAATTTCATTACCTCTCTAGGCAATCTGTTCCAGTGCTTAACAATTTTCACCCTGAAATTTTCTTCCTTAGATTCAATCACAATTTTTGTTATTGCAGCCTCTGACCAATGCCTCTTGTCCTTTTACTGTGCACCTCCTACAAGAGTCTGACTCTATAAGGCCCATTTAGGTCACTGAAGACAGCAACTTGATCCTCTTTTAACATTCTCTACTCCAGACTAAGCAAATTCAGTTTACTCAGCCTCATGCATCATATGCTTTAGCCACTCAACCCTCTTAATGATGCTTTGGTGGACTAACTTTCTCTAGTACTGGAATGCTGGACACAATACACCAGATGAGGCCTTCAGAGTGCCAAGTAAAGGGGAATAAAGACTTTCCTTGACCTGCTGGCTACACTCTTATTAAAGTACCTTGGTATGAGATGGGCCTTCATGACCACCAGGGCACACTGGTGTTTAGCATTCAATTTGTTGTCCACCAGCAATCCAAGGTCCTTTTCTGCACTGCTGCTGTCTTGGAAGCCTGTATTGCAGCATGCAGTGATTCAGCCTCAGATGCAGGACTTTCTATTTGCCTTTGCTAAAGTCTGTGAGGTTCCTGTCAGTCTATTTCTCCAGGATGTCAAGGTGGCTGCAAATGAAACGCTTTTCCCCCCACAGTATTGACCAGTTTGCCCTCCTCCCACACTGCCCTTCCCACTCCCTGACATTTTGGTGTCATTCATAAACTCGCACTATTAAAGGTTTCATCATCCAGGTCACCAATTAAAATTTAAGGTAGAATCAACCCAAATACCGGCATCTGAGCAATATCATGGCTACTTAGACTTTGAGATGTTGACCACTGTCCATTAAGTCCATTAAGCCAGTTTTACATCCAGTTTGTAGTCTGCCTAGTCTGTATCTCCTCTTCTAGGCTACACCTGTTTGTTACCGGAGACTATGTCAAAGGCCCTGCTTAATTCAAGGCAAATGACATACAGCACTCCCTCCACTCAATACAAAAAACCAGTAATATCATAGAAGGCAATCAGTCAAGCACACTTGCTGCCTGTTCCCAAACATACTCTTGCTCTTCACGGGCTTGAAAATGGCTTCCATGAGGTCTTTCTCTGTAATCTTCTGAGAGACTGGAACCTGACTGACCTACAGTTCACTGTATCATTCTTCCTGCCCTTTTTGAAATGGTTATAACATCTGCTTTTTCCCAGTCATGTGGGATCTCTTTCAATCATCATGGCCATTCAATGATGGTAGTGACTTCACAGTGCTATCATTAAGCTCTTCAAGCTTTCCTTATAGATAAGCTTTTCTAACCTTCTTATAATTAATTTAATTTCTTCCAAATTCTTTCCAGTTCACCCAGAGCTTTAGAAAAACGTAATGACCAAAACAGCTCATAGCGTTCCTACTATTGCACGCCAGTACACTCTAAAATGAAAAGCAACGTTGCATTGTTGACAAATGCTCCATCTTTGATTCATGATAGCTCCCACACTAGCTAATTGGGCACTGCACTGAAGTCTTGTAAGGCAAGACAAAGATGTTTCTGATTCATAATATAGCACTCAGATTACCAGGCAATGCCTTTCTCTCAGGAGAGATTCAGGTTTCTAAGATATTGAGCTCAGTGAGATTTGATGATTTGTAACATCTATCATGATCAAAATGATAAGATTCCGTGTCCTTGACCAAGAATTTTGTGACTCAGAATTACTACAGATGAGCTAGTAAAAATAATTCACTTGTATTAGACTCATTATGTATGTCTGCCCTATCATAAAATGTGAAAATGTTCTATTTCTTCCCCAAATTAGGTCACAAAAGTTTTTTAGCAGCTCTGTTTTAGTTAATTTTCCATCTAATGTTACACACTTATTCTGAACTCCAAAGTCTCTCTGTTTAATAAATAAAAGTTTTAAATGCTAAACACAAACCAAACTCCTACCAATTAATTAATAATAATGATCCTTGGACAATAAAACAGAGAACACGCCTAGCACCGACCATCATAATAGTTGCTGAAACATGCATTTTTAAATCATTTATTTTGATTTGAAATGTTGTGGTGGGTTAAACTTAGCTAAGGGCCAAACATCCTCCCAGTTGCTTGTTCAGTCCCCATCCTCAGTGGGGCAAGGGGAGAAAGTGGGACATGAGAACTTGTGGGTCAAGATAGAGACAGGGAGATCACTCACCGGTTACTGTCATGGGTAAACCAGACTCAACCTGGGAAAAATTACTTTAATTTATTGGTAAGTAAAATAGATTCAGATACAAAACAAGACAAACATTAAAGCTAAGCCTTTCCTCCTCCCTTTCTCAGGCCCAAATTCACTCCCAACACCTATACCTCCTCCCACCCTGAGCATGTGATGGAATGCTCAGTACATGGCGGTTTCTTTCTACTGCTCTTTCACCCTCTCACACATTTCTCCTAATCCATTGTGGACTCTCCAAGGGCTTCAGTCCCTCAGGAATATCCATCTGCTCCATCACAGCCCCCTCCATGGCTGACGGGGAACTGTGCTCTGGTGCCTGGAGCACTTCTGACCATTCTCTGATCTTGGTGTCCACTCTGTTGTTTCTCACTCTGTCTTGAGGTTTGTTGTTGTTGTTGTTGTTTTGGGGGTGTTTTGTTTGGTTGGTTTCCCATCACCTGCTTCATGTAGATAGCAATAATTGCTAGGAGGACTAATTCCATTATTTTCCTGGGGATGGAAGTAAGACTAATGGGCCTGTTGTTTTCTGGGTTTTCTCTTGACCTCATCTTGTAAATGGGTATGACAATGCACTTTAAAATGCTTACACTAAAATCAAGCTCATACTGACAAATTATAAAGTTTGATTTATCTTACACTTTATAAGATTATTGATTCTTCCCTGATTATGGCTACTGATAAGTGCTTTTTCATTGAATTCTTCTCTTCTTACCTGCTTCAAAAACTAAATTTGAGGAATTAGGTATTGACTGTATTTATTAGTTGGAAATTGTTTTGGGAGCATTTATGAAGAAATTTCAGTGTTTTGACAGTTATGTTTAGCATTATCTACATTGTATTATAATGTATTTCATGCTAATGTCAGATGTTAATACTTCCATGAATTTGTAAATGTACTGCCAGTTGTAAACAAAAATGAAAATCAAACAGATCCTCATATTCAAAAAAAAAAGAGAACCTTAGAAAACCTCACTATTTAAGATGTAGAAGCAAAGTCTACAATGGTTTATTCTTCCAACATTCTACTCTCATGCAGTTTCTAAGGTAATCATATCAGAAATAATCTGTATCGTATTTTGTATGATATTGAAGGAGACTGATATGAGATCACCACTTTCAATCCATTCTCCCTCTTGCGGATGAGATAAACTGAATAAAGAGCTGCCATCTGAAGGATTGTCTGCATATTTGGAATATCCTGCATCTATATCCTCCATAATAATATAAAAGCCCACCCAAAATGGTCTAAACAGTTAAAATGCCTTGAAAAATCTCAAACTTTAATTCTAATGCCAGAAATTAGCAAGAACAGGAAGAGTTCTTTTCTCTCGATACTCAACAGCAAACTGGCAAATCCTTTCACATATCCACAACACCAGACTGGAATCTCTACACTACAGGTAGATTAGTTTCTGAGGCAACTTAGTTCAGTTAAAACAGATAAGCTTTCAAAAACATAGCTTGTTTGTTTGTTTGCTTGGTTTTTTTTTTTTTATAGAGCATTCTTCATTTCTACTATATTATTTTTCAGCCATAGGCTTATGGTAGAAAGGTTCAGGAGCAGAAATCCCATCTCTATATCCATTGAGTTGACGAATTACACATCCCCTCTCCTGCAGAGCACTGAAGTGTCTCTCTGGGTTCACCAAAGCTGAGAAATATTTAAAAAGATACTGCCATACAGCTGCCAAGAACAAATTTGATGCGTACACACATACCTGTGTCTTCTCTGTATCGTAGGGTTATTTCATTACTTCGATACAACACAGAAACATGACTGATGAAGAAAGGGGAGAGTAGCTGAGTTCCCATTTACACAATGGACACCTCTGCCCTGCTACATTGGTCTTTTTTAAAGCCATTTTCTCCTGAGCTCCATATGAACTATCTTTATCAGTAAAATGATTTTTTTTTCCTAATAAATGAGTCACAGTGGAGCCTGGAAAATTAAGTGATATTTTGTACTGCTTCATTATTCATGGCTATGCTTGGCCTTAATATTTAGAATAGTAGTACTGTTTTCTTTGTTTCTAATGTAACTCCTACTATATTGAAAACAAATGTATTTTTATTACTATTACTGAAAGCCTTTGCTGGCAAGGACTGATGACACCAGTCACAACAAAAAACGCATCTTTTTCAGACATAGGAGGGATTCCATTTCTTTGCTCTGTGAGAAAAAGTCAATACATTATCACCATGGCAATGCTCACTCTGAGCTTAACAGTTTCTGTGAGGAGAGGAAATACATGGAGTGGTTCCTTATGGACAAAAAATTATTTCAAATGGGTCACCTAAGAAATATAGCATCCTATGCTACATCTTTTCTTGTTTCCTACATTATTAACAAGAGAATAGAAGATCTTTGAAATTGTCAGGGTGCTAAAATTCACTGAAGTCTTGTGCATTATTTAAATAACTAAATAAAATAGTACAGATGACAACTTCTTTCTCTCTTCATATATTTTGTTTCTTCTTCAACATGGATAGAGAAAAAATATCCCCCAGACAATGAGTTCACTGAAGAACCTGTTCTTTCGGAATTTCTATGTTCTTTTGTACTGAATGGGAATGAAATGGAGGTTATTTTAGCAAAGACAGCTATTTCCTTCTTTCCACTACTGTTCTCCAGTTCCAAAAGGACAAAGACCTGACATTTTACCTAAGAAAAAGTTTGCATTTTGTTCTCTTGGAACTATGGAAAGAGAAACCCTTTCCAAAAGCAGCATTCTTTCATGGAATTTTATGAAAAATGCTCATTGCAATATTTATATGTTCTGTTCAATTAAAACTCACTGGAATCCAGGGCATCTAATGCATGTGAATGAAACCGGACTGTAATTAAGCAATATTTGCAACAAACACTCCACTCTCATTGTTTAGGATTATATGGATCACAAAAATACTCTGAAAACATGTTCCTGTTAGCTGTTGACATTGTAGCGTCGTCAGTGTCATCTTTTCTAGTGATAAGACAATTTTCTTCATAATTATTGGTAAGTAGTACAGGATAGATATTACTCACTGATAAAGCCAGTCTCTTCACTATTTTGGACCCAAGTTACTGAGTTCTGGACACAGTCTGCAGCTTCAGAGTGAATACAAGTGATGAAAAGGTTATGATATTATGTGATATTATGTAACCCTTTACTGTAATAGTGAATTTTAGGTGCAGAAAGACCAGATGATTTAGGTCTTTGACGCTGTGGGTTGACTTCCCATAGGGACTGCAACACATCAAGGTCCTCCTCATTTTCCACCCAAGACATGAGACAAAGAGAAAAAAAAATAAATCGAGAGATTATTATAGCAAGAAAAATTAAACATCATGGGATTTTGAGGCGTAGGCAATATGTGCAAAACTCGAAGAATAAATTTTTAGTTACCTAAACTCTTTCTATAGGTTCAATATCTTCTAGGAATAATTTAGAAAATATCCACAAACTTCCAGTTCTATTAAAAGAGATATAGAATCAGCAAAATTCTCATTAAAGAAGGTACAGAGACTCAGCTGTGACTTGGACTGTGGCATTCTGCCTTAGACACTAGGCTTCGAAACTAAATATCTTCCTTCTATTTTTACATGGCCCTTAAGAAAGATAAAGCTTTTTCTCTGTAATTTTGCAGAGTACTCCCATATCCAGTCTTTTGATATATTCTCCCGAGAAGTTTTGGGTTACAGCCCTTTCAGCTAGAGCAGGCAATAGGATATAAGTCTCTCATTTCCTTGGCAACAGTGCTAACCATTACGTTATTCTATGAAAGAAAAGAGTGAGCCCAGCTGAGTTCTCTAAGGAAGAGACTGTTGGTGTTTACTGTCAGGTAAAAGCTTTCTCAGGCACTCTGCGCTGCTCTGTAAGCTGTCAGTCTGCTAAATACATTTTGATGCAAGTTGATGAAATGACAAGATAATGGAAACCATAAAAGAAGCCACAAGATATGTATAATGTCTTTGGCCTGGTCACTAGCAAAAGAGCATTTAACATTGCTGCTAATAGCATTTAAATAAATATATTTAAACAATAACTTGGCCCATACTGTTAACCTACATAAAGAACCAGGAAGCCAAGAGCAAATGGCATTAACCACCTCAAATCTGCACTGCTCAGGCCTGACGCCTTGATGAGCAGAAGTGTCTTGGGTGGAGGTAATCCAACACAGATAGCAACTAAGCTGTTAAACAGCATACTCAACATCACTCTGTGGCCCTCTTTTATTCCAACACAGGTGTACAAGAACAGACAAAAGTTCGTGCTTACGCTTTCTCAAAGTTTTCAAAATCTCAAAATGGTTTCAAAAATACTTGGTTGACAGTTAAAGCTTGAAATTTCTTGGATTTTACTTTACTGCTTGCAAGTCCATTAGATGTCTTTGTTGGTTTGCTTGTTTTGTTTTGCTTTTTGATTTTTGTTTTTTTTTTAAATCAACAGCCCTACCTGGAATAAACTCAGAGCATTCTAGTTCATAAAATGGCTTCACAGTCAAAGGATGACCTTCTAATTGAATACAGCTACAGAGGACAGTATCAATTCAAATGTTCCCACAATGATTAGCTACTGTACTAGAGATGTGCTGTTCAACCTTTTCTACCTCTGGAAGCTTAGCCTTTTTTCGGGACTATAAAGAACAATTTAAGCTCACTGTCAAATATTCATCTTAGCTTTGTTAATTACCTGGGGTATTTTATTCTTTAGAAGGGGTTTACAGTCTACAGGAGTTTAAGTTAATCGCAGGTTACAACCCGTTATGCTGGACAGACATCTCTACATTTCATTTTGCAGTCCCTTCTCATGCACAATTTTCACTTGCCTTTTTTTTTTTTTATTTAAATGAGACTTCTGCTTGGTGTGGGCTTTGGGTTCAACTGGCCTCCTGTTTCCTTTTTTTTAATGGATAAGGTGTCTCCTCACAGCTTGTTTCCAGATGGTGGCTGGATTTATCTCTTTTTTCTAAGGCAAAAACTTTGCTGAAATCCTTAGGAGGAAAGTCAACTGACAGATGTAAGATAAAAGCACCTTCTCTCACAAACATAACAAATTAGAATTATACAGGAACCTATATTTACCTAGGTTCACTCCACCTACAAAATAACCTATTTCACACTTGATTTACTCTCATAGTAATGTAGAATTGCATTTATGTTTAAAATAAACTGAATAATAAGTTGATGTGAACTACACTGAACTACCCCTTTACATTTATTCCATAATTTTTGCTAGTTTTAAATCTAATACAGTCTTCAGCATAGCAGTTTCTTCCCAGTCTTCTTTTAAGAACAAAAGCTGTGATTTTTCTATGGCTAAAGGGTGTCACTTGCATGGGAAAAAAAATGTAATAGGCGTAATAGAATATGAAATTTACTTGACAGTTCTTTTCAGGAACAAAGATGTAGAGAAATATTATAAATATGACCTGTTCTTAAAAAAAAAAAAAAAAAGTGACAGTAGTTGTT
The DNA here is from genome assembly GCF_036013475.1 of Columba livia. Classification (NCBI taxonomy): domain Eukaryota; kingdom Metazoa; phylum Chordata; class Aves; order Columbiformes; family Columbidae; genus Columba; species Columba livia. The sequence continues at coordinate 45,970,166 of NC_088602.1, read as the reverse complement.
TATTTGTCTTTCTGTGAGGTATTACCAGGGAATCCAGTCATGAGGGAGATATGTTCAGCAGCAGTGAGTTAATGAATCCCAAAGGGAAACGGGGAAAGGGCAAACTCCAAAAAACCTACCACCCTGAGAAGCTTGTCCTAAAGAAGTTTATCTTCCAATGAACAAGGGAAACTTTTTTAAGAGAATTTTTCTTAACCTGTACATGTAGGACATTTTTGCTGTCCTTTTTGATCATGCACAGACTTTAAAAAAAATTATTTATTACAAAGTATTGACTTGTAAAAGTCCTTGAAATGTTACTTGATTTCTGGAGTCTAGACCAAATAGGAAGCACGGAGTCAACATTTGGCAACTACAGAAAGAAGAGCCACCTACTAGGCTTTGACCTATAGAGTATGCATATTAACTAAATTATATCTCCAAGTTTAGGATCAGCTTCTCAATAGAACTGAAGCCAAGCCAGACTGAGAAAGACTGTACTCAAAAGGCGCATGCTTTCACAGACATTGACATCAACCATCCTGGTGGTTCTTCTTACGAAGAAACTGCTGTTTGCTCCTAGCTTGCTTCCAGCTATCTGGCATTAATTCTGCCTTCCAAGTCGAGCACAGACCATAAGTGCATTGCACAGCAGTAGTTTTAGTAGTTGCCTGTAGTCTCTCTGCTCTTTAGGTTACTTGCAGAGCCCAAACCATTCTTTGCCCTCCTGTTTGAAATACCCATATAGTCTGACAGCTGTCTCCAACTCTATGTGCAATTGTATGTCCAGTACTTGGTATGCTTCCAGTCGCAGTCCTAGTATCACCTAATAATCTGATCATTAATGTCCTTATTGCATTTGGTCATTTCAGGAAAGGGAGAGGCTATTTTGGATGAGACTTCACATCTTGTTCAGTAAAAAAAAAAAAAAAAATTACCAATTTTGTTCCCATTTAATGGTGAAACAGTCCTTCAACAAATATTGTCCCATGGGAACAGCCTCTGACTCACAAATAGGTCAGGTGCCCTTCTCCATTGACCTTCTGGGATAACGTGTGCTGGTTCCTACCTCTGAAGTGACTGTAAGACAAATTAATTTGGAAAGCTATACACAGATGTGTCAGGACAGTGCTTCAAGTGTTTTTAAGGCTTTGCGGTAGACCCACTTCTATATTACTTTACTGAAATCAAGGTCAGTCAAAGAAGCAACAAGGATATAAGTACAATAATTTATTTTATTAAGAGGTTAGTGACATACTTTTCAAGTCCTTCAGTGGGATCTCCCTTATGATATGAGTTGAAATAAAAAGCCCAGTGGGATAGTTTGAACTCTGCCCGTGAGCTGAGTTCCATGGTGTCTGTCTGGCCTGGAGAGCAAAGCAGATGATTGCCAAGGCAGGAACAGCTGGATTGCAGCTACTGGAAGATGCATGACTTGCCACTGAATGTCCTGACACAGCAGGCAAAGTAGACATGGGACATGCATCCACATGACCAAACTCAACCTGGGGTTTTGTGGGGATGTGAAGTGAAAAGTCAGTGGTTCCCTTTCTTCTTTGCATTCCTACACAGCTGTTGCACAAGTTGAGCTGTGGTGAAATTATCAGATTGACCTTTTTACTCCGCTAAGGTATTGCGTAAACTGCTTTCAGACAACTAAATCCCACCACTGAGCAGCCCTGAGATGACTAATTTCAGAAGCCCCAAGCAGAGTCTCAGAAATTCTGTGTTAAATTTGCATGGGACTAGAGAGTTTCCCCACAAAGGACTTTCATGAGATCATTAGTATCTGACTAGTCTAACCTTTCAATTTTTAGCTGACCAAAATCCATTAAAGCCCTCCGCTCTGGGACTTCATAGGCAACTTGAGTTTTTCTCTTACCTGCAGAGGATATAGGTTCGTAAATCAAATTACATTATTAAAGCTTCTTGTCTCACAGTCTGCTCTCATCTTTGGGATGACAGCTGCAGAGAGAATCACTTGAAGCATAGTTATCCCAAGTTCAGCCATTCAGCCAGACTTCAGCTTCCCAACCTCTGACATATGCTGAATGATCTGCTGGGTTAAGAAAGCATTTCAAGAGATTATTTCTGCTTATTACAGAAATCTGCTGTGTCAGCCCACACAGCTGGGATTTCAGATCCATCCTGAATGTGTACTTACATCCATGCTCACCATGGGTCTGATTCAGTTGCCTAAACAAAAGCACCGAGGATATCTCCATGTGTCTAAGCTGTCAACTGAAGAAAGGTGCAGGTGTCTCACAGGACTTGTGTCATACCTGTTGGTCCTCTGTATAGGATATCAAAGGCATCCTGAATTCTCTAGGGCATCTCAAATTACACTTATCAGTTGTATTTGGGCAACAACTCAGTGTTCCTGCTATGAAACCAGAATGAGATAATCTCAATCCTAGCAAAGGCTGTCAGTTCTTTCACTACTTTTGCATCAGAAGGCCTGATCACCAGCCAGATCTTGATCCGGTAGCATCTCAGGTTACAATTTCAAACATCTAAATTGATATTGACACTGAAACCATGACAAAATCCTGAAGAATATGTTATGAACAGAATTCAGGAAACCATGTGGAGCTAAACACATTAATTGTTTTATGATTTTGCTGTTTCCTCTTATGTTTCTTACAGAGGTGACACAGATGAACTCATCCCCTCCAGATGGAGCATTAGGCACAAATAAACAGTGCTGAGGAAAATCTGGTCTTTCCATCTCTCGACTACAGAGCCCAGATCACAGGACTCTTCAGTGATGTAGCTGAATCCAGTTTACATAAGGTATGAGAGGCTGTATCCAGTTGCAACAATTATTGTGCATTTCATCAAGAATTCTCCATGTGTAGAACCGCTTTTGAAAAATAGATTCAACATGCAGATTTCCTCAACTCTGATTTGAAAGGCAGGAAGAAACCTTCTTTCATGGGAAGATGATTTTTCTTGTTGTACTAATTGAAAAGCCTCTCTTACCGGACTAAGATTTTATCTTTCTACTGTTGAAATCTAAGAAACATTATAGTACTTTTAGAAGATCATGTAGTCTGAATGACACCAGAAAACGTCCGTGGATTTACCCTATCTAATACCAGACTTGTAATTTAGGTCACCATAGCCTCAATTTAAAAACATGAGAGAAGAGATAAAAGACTCATGCATGTGCTCATGTACTCTCAATAGCACCCCCAGATGGCAAACTAGCCCACCTGTCATCTGAGTCACCCACTGACTGTTGAAAGTCAAAGGCAATTACATTGCCAACATTGGATCTCTGGTTATTTGCCTAAAATTAGTTTGCAAAAATCTGGACTCTAAAATGTTTCAACATGCTGGCTGGTTAAGCTACTCTTGACTCTCACAGAATGAACTGCAATCTGTAGAGCAGAAAGCAGAGTTGGAAAAAGCAGGAATATCTCTATTTCTTCTGTATAAGGAAACCAAATAGTCAGATGAAGGACTCTTTCAAGTTCAGCACTCCTAAAAGAGTTTTCCATTCCTGTCATCAGTCTTACAGTAGGACCTTAATTGGGATCTCTCTCTTTTTTTTTTTTGTTTAAACAAAATTGCCTTAAGTTTTGCCCAAAGCAGCTGAGCTAATCTAGTTTGCAACTATATTTCTTCAGTTAATTTTACCAGACTGGCTGATCTCTCTTTAATTTACTAATGTTCTTAACATTTTACTAATCTGTTTCTCTGTCTCTTCTTAATCATTGTTTCTTATTGAGTGTCCTTGTTTCTTATCATCTCCTGATAAATTATCTTGCAAGGCATGTTTTCACGGTTTCTAAAAAAAATTCCCACATCTCAGTATTTGTGAGCACTAGCTGCATGGTTTATACCCAAATAAGTAATTTCCTGTTCCCTATGTTTTCACAAACAAACAAGAGGGGGAAGGGATTGTGATGAGGACTCTTTTTCCATCTGACATGAAGCTGGAATGCAGCTGGAGTTTGAGCTGAACCCAGACATTGGGACAGGCCCCCATGTTCTACATGCTCCTACAGTTTAGATTGCCTTAAGTGCTATTAGTATAGCAAAAAGGAAGTCAAGTAAGAAAATAAAGAGCATAAATCTATTTTTCTTATGCTGCTTCCTGTGACCTACCTTTCCAGAGAGTAGTAATGGCTGATCCATCTCTTCTCAGAACCGATGTTTTAAAGCTCTAAAATTTGGCTGTAAGCTCAGATTTTGTCTACATGTATATGGCCTACAGCATCAGCATAAACATGTTAACTGAGGCCCAGACAAGAATAAATCAAGTCCCAGTTTTCTCTTTTTCTCAGGACATAGCAGAAGTAAAATTCTGGAAATTCATGAGGTAAAAAATATCTAGCAAAACCAAAATTATATTTAGAAGATAAGGGAACTTGTTGCAGAACCTGCAGGGTTAGGTTAAGAATATCAGCTGATCCAGCAACCTAAAGCAGCAACCAAAAGCAGTTCCTACATATGAAAAAAATAAGATGAGCTGCAGCTAGGAGTTTTCTAATAACTAAGGTTTGAAAACTATACTGGGATATACCTTCAGCTAAAGATGAACTGATGTGGGAAAAAACACAGCAGTAGCTGGTTAGCAAGATTCTTGAACTTTGAAATACAACTTCTTCTATTGCAGGGGTCAAGGAATGAGGTTGGTAGGGCTTGCTGGAAGACTTGGAGTGAAAATGACTGAGAGTTTAAGGACTACAAAGAATGAATATATTTGGATTTTATGTGCTCTTAAAATAAAGGAGAGCTATAGCCGAAGATACAATTGCATTCAGTGCACACCCGTAATCAAAGTAAAATGGCCTTATAACAGCAGAAGTCAGAAGCATGGCTCCATCACCACATTCTAGACAGACTTGTACCATGAGCCATATCTGCCTTCATATTTTGCTACTTTGCATTGCATCAAGATGAGTTAAGAAACTGGAAAAGCATCATAACTGCCTGATTAAAAGATGTCTAACGCTTTTATGTACTATTTATCTGTTTCAAGCTCTAATTAAAATACGGTGGGCACCTCTGGAGGGCAATTTGTTCCACCATAAAAACAGATGCCTAAGGTGGGATGAATTGCTCTTTGGATATGTTTGCCTTTTTTCATTTACTATGGAAAGAACTTTCTAGTGCAGGCAACACAGCTAATACATAAACAGGTGGTTAAAATGAGCGAGCTCTGCCTGGAGGATATTGATTATTAGCCGCTAGTGGTAGACTGAAGTATGTTATGTACTTTGTTAAATTTCAAGCCAGATTGGTCTGAGATACTTAACCTTTAGATGACTAAAATTAGATAAAATCAGCCCTCCCTTTTCATGACAAGAACAACTACCCTGGAGAAGGGTTTGTAAGTCAGCTTCCAGCTTATTCCCAGTGTAAACGTTTAGAGCAGGAAATACTTGAAAACTTCATCAAAATGTAGCCAAATAAATTTATATTATGCTTCATTGCTTTAAAAATATTATTCCAATAATTCTTCTGAATGGAGGGAAGTGCTAAGAGGCTCTTCAGATTATTCTCCATTTAACAGTGACACACGGTGCTTCCAGGTTATCACTGAGCACTCCGTTGCAAACAGTCCTGGTCTCACATCACCTGCAAGTGGCTCTTGAACAAAGCAGTGGAGAAAGTCCATCTGTGTATGACTCAGTATTGTGTACATTGCTTCAAATGCCTGTATCTGTATGTCTTTATATAGACATAAGGATATAGCATTCACAAAACTATTGATTCATTTCTGGGTAAAACTTCACTAATAACATTCTTGTACTTTTGTTCTTTGAAGGTGTTATTTTTTGGGGTGTTTTTTTGTTTTGTTTTGTGGTTGGGTTTTTTTTTCTTTATTTTTTGTCTGTTTGGTTTTTGGGTTTGGTTTGGTTGGGTTTTTTAGTTAGGAAATGTGCTACATCAGTTTTTAGAAAGGAGACCATTCAAAATCCAAAATTAAACTAATTGGCTAGTAATCCACCTGCTCTACAGCTACTCAGTAGTCAATAAATAATAAAATAAGAAGTTTGTTAAAAAAATATAGAAGAGAAATATATCAATTTTAAACTTCACAAGTTCATTTTGCTCTTTTTGGCTTATAAAAAATATAGGGTGTGTAAACAGACACAGACGTAACTCAAATAGATAAGTTTGTACTTAAAAAGCATGGCTGCTCCTTCACCTGATGTCTGATGATTTCTACAACAGAATATTAACCTGACATTAAATTAATACAACAAGAATGCAATTTAGTTATCACTCCTTTTCACAGAATATCTGAGAAGTCGTCATCTCTGATTACTAATTGTTTTAATGCAACAAACATTATTATGTAGCTTACACAGTTGTTACTTTAAAAGTTGTTATTTTTAAAACCTTAAATTTTTTGACCAGAGCTAATAGTTGCTGATATTGATGCTTGCTGTTGAATAATTTGTTTCCAATTACTCATTTAAGTAAGTAATATATACATGAATAGTGGCTTTCATACACTGATAAATTATAAGATCGTGTAAGTCTTATATTTGGGGCACAGAAAAAGGATGGGATCACACGTATTCCTTGTTCCAGCTATGCACCTTTGTATTCCAACCTGAGGGATGTTTATGTCTTGTTAGCAGGTGTCCAAGTTGTTTTCTGGCAATTTAAACTCAGTAAGGAGTCCTTCGATTAAGCACAATGGCAGGAGGAATAGGTATAACTCGACAACATGATATACAGAGATAGAATCACTTCTCTTCCTCTTCACTCCTCCATTCTATAATCAAAGATTACATTGAGTCCTCTTTGATACAACAGTGTGCTTAGAGGTTATGGTAACAAAGTGTGGATACTTTGAGGACTTCAGAAAATATCCTGCCACTTTGTGAAAAAGTAGCACACAGCTGTGATTCAGCTAAGGTATATGATTCCTAGCTGATAACCTTAAAGGCAGTCCAAGCTCAGAGATAATAATGTTGTTGGGGGTGAGAAGAGGAAGGAAGAGAAGGCGAGAGACAGTGCATGAACTGAAGGCTGGCAGAAGGTTTTTGTCAGCTTGATAGACTGCAAAACATTTTCTTTTGTGAGTTTGTAAAACGAAACATGTCTGTTCAACTGCAGCAGCTGTACAGGGCTGGAAGCTATCACAACTCCAATAATTTTGTAGTCTTGTTTCTCTGGGGGCTTTTTTTGGTGATTTTTTTTTGTAATTTGTGTGTGTTTGTTTGTTTCGTTGGAGATTTTTTAGGAAAAAACATAACAGAGGTTTGTTTGGGGTTTTGTTGTGTGTGTTTGTGGTGTTTTTTTAATATTGGTATTAAAAAGCGTAGTCTTTTGGGGAAAAGCCTACTAAATAACTTGATTGTAAACTGAAATACATAGCCTGTGGGAGTTTTTTGGGTGATTTCTGTGTGTGTGTGTACAGCACTAATTTTTCAGTTACTATCCAGTAGATGAGTGAAACTGGAATCTGGTCAGTGGTAGAACTGGAACCTGGTCAGTGGTAGAACCATTCTTTGCGGTAGAAGCAAATTCTATTCAAGGATAAAGCACATATACTGATACGCCTTAAGAAGTGCTTGTTAATAATTTATTTTATAGTCTGTATGATGTTGATGTCTGAGTTGGAATATTGTGTAGTACTAACCTGGAAACCTATACCTGTAGTTCTGTCAAAGAGAGAGAGAAGATTTCTTTAATGAGGCCTACTTTTATATAACAGCATAACTAATGCTATTTCATTTTTGTTTGTCTAGCACTGCAGTTCCTTCTGTTACTTAAGAAGTGACATTAAAATAATTACAGAGTAATTAATTTTATCATTCTGTTTGTATTTCTGATGCTAGCACAAATTTAGTGTTCTGATTCTCTTCTGCTAAAAGAGGTTTAAGTACCAGGACAGTTCTAGGGGTGAGGGGCAGAAAATACTCTTTGAATCTTGAGCCAGGGCTTTTAGAGTTCTTGTTGTGGCTTGTCTCTATGATCAGGTAGTTTTAAAAAGCTTAGTCCTGTAGATCTTTCTAACATTTGTCTTAAGTGTTAATGGAATGAAACGTGTCTGGCTGCTTCAAAGTAATTTAAGTACTCCAATAAAATAACTTTATATGTGTGGGCCAGTGGCATTTGAGGCATAAGTAAGAAATGTTGATAGATGCAGGCGTTTTTTGAGTGCATATACGTGTATACCATCATGCTCTGGTTCAACCTTATTTTTTCTGGTTTGTCATAGTTCTGTTTACTATTATTTATTCCTTGTGATTTTTACCCATTTGTAGGAATTTTAGGTTTTCCTTTCCTATGTCATCTATCTCTTGGTAGTCTTGATTTTTCTACCTTCAGGTGTTTCTCCCTCTAAAACAGAAGCTATTTTAAAAAGGATAGCAAAACCAAGGACAGTTTAGTAGTTTGTAACTGGTGTTAGGGCACTTTGTCAATAAGTTTTATTCAGTTCTTAGAAGTCCAAATTAGGATAATTCTTTCCAAAGACTGATCATGTCACCTCTCTGCTTTCATGGTGATTCTTTATCTTAAAATGCTTCATGACATTTGGAATGCATGTTAAAACGTCCATTAGAATTACACACGTGTTCCATTCACGTTCAGAGTTGCATTTCAGCCACTGACTATAGCTTTTTCTTGAAAAAAACACTTATTTTTTGCTATATCTACAGCTCTGATACAAAGAGGATCTTAATATGTTCTAAGAAGATACATGGTTTGGTTAGGGTATTGTCTAAATTTCTTCAATGTAGCTTTGGTTTTCCCGAATACAGAAGTTACGCTCAAATGCAGATCAGTGTTTACATCGGCTTCTTCTCACACTATATGCTCTACTGCTTGCAAAGGTGTTTTTCTATGTATTTTTCACTCTTGGTTTATGAATTTCACTTAAACTCTGCTTATATCTTTGTAGTTTGCTAGCTCAATCTGCTGTGACATATCACTTTATTTTCTTGTCAACGCTTGAAATGTAAGATATAGATGTGCTTGGATAACTGAAGTCAACTCTTTCCCTAAGTTTGATGGAGAATCTTGAGAGTTTTCTTATCTGTTTTTTTGGCATATTACAACCTGGTCCCAAATTAGAGATTTCATGGTCCTCCAAAATCACCTCCGACTGAACTCTTATTTCTTTAATAAATGCTTAAACAAAACAAAACAAACTCGCTTAGGTTTCTCAGATGAATCTATTCACTTCTAAAAGCACTTTTCCTTAAAACAGGACATTCTTCAATTAGATTATCCTGTTCTTCCTCATGAGAAACTGAAGTCGAATGCTTTGGATCATACAATTTTATATCAAAAACAAAAAAATCCAACTAGTTGATTCTTGGAGTTTGGGGTATTTTTTTGTTTGGGTTGGGTGCTTTTAGTGTTTTTTCTTGTTATGTTATTAGCGTGATACCTGTAGGAAGGTGAATGGAACTAGTGTTTTGTTTGAATCTATCCTGTTGTAGCCAGACTGGAATCCTGAAATACTGTCTTCTCATCCCTCTTTATTTTTATCCTCCTCATTATAGTACACACCATTTGTATTTTTGTGTTTCTTCCTCTTCTTATGTTACCATAGAGGACTTTCTTTGAAAGAACTGATGAGATAGATGTTTGGCAGGTTTTGGGGGTAGGGAGGGGAAGGTGGTTTCTTTGCTTGCTCATCTGTTGTTCTAGAGTTCTGTGGGGTTAAAAGGAGAGAAACACATCTTGATCTGTTAACTCTACCTCTGACAATGACTTCACCAGTCACACTACAACATGCTGAAATATGGTCTGCCCCAGACTAGCTCAGTGTAGATGTCCCTTCAGTAAGGATCCACTAGCTTGGTGTTTACAGCATTCTTCCAAATATGGAATACTGAAGGACACTGAAATTCACTCTGATTCAAATCCTCAATTTTAACCAAGAGCTTATATTTCTTGTACTTTTTCATACAGATGAACAAAGAGGCTGTGGAGGTTTGGGGGGGCTTTTGTTGTTGGTGTTTTTTTTAATTATTATTTCTTTTAATCTCCTGCCCTCTCACATCTCACACATGGCTATACATGGAAAAAAATGGAACAAATTCAGCAGGAAATTAGAGCAAAAGGCAAACAAATAAACATGAAGATAGCCTTTCCTTTAAGGTGACAAGAACAGTTTCCTTGGAAGTGGAGAATGTGGTGGAGGATGCAGATGATCTGTTCCCAAGTTCATCATAGGGAGCATGAGCATTAAGCTAATCCTGTGAAGGTATGCCAGTATCTTTGTATGCTGCTACAAATGACTGGCTAACAAAACTCTACTTTTGAGAACACAGGTGGTTTTTTTTTTCCCTATAAAGGTGAGAGAACTTTAAAAATTATCTCCACCTAATGTGAGTGAACTTTATTCTTGCACAGCTTTTAAGCTACAGAGCCACATAGCTCTGCTTTGACCCCTTGTGCATTGAATGTGATGGAGAGAAGTAAGGGAAAAATTGTATCTATTTCACTTAGCCCCTTGCTTGGGCCTAATAAGTCACAGAGGCCAATTTAGTTGTATTACCTAGGACTGGTTTCCAGTGGAGAGAATTTTTTCTTCTTCAGACTAAGCTGGCAGTAAAGAGAGAGAAGACACTTTCTTAGTGTGAACTCTAAAGTTAATGTGTTATTAAATGTGACAGCAGTTTTATCAGGGAGGATCTGTGTCCTGTTTGCTTTGTAAAAAGGTTAGCAAAGAAGATGAATTAGGAATGGTGGAGTTATGCTCCATGTCAGAGACAAAGAAATACAAGAAAACTCTGATTCAATGAAACAAAGATGTAAGAAAGCAGCTGTTTTGCTGCTGTGCACTCAGAGTGCTAGCTTTGAAATGCACCTCTTGCAGAAGGAAGGTTACTTTGCAGAGGGTTTCCTGATAATCTTTGAGAGATCACGTACCACACTGTGAGAATACCCACATTTTTCTCCCCCTAATTTTTTAACCAAAGGAAGAGATCTTGATAATCCACAGTGGATTCTACATGTTATAAACCATTCATGGATCCTGCACCTGTAGAAGTCAAATTACACTAAACCATAATATCTGAGATTTCAGAGTCTCCAGAAGTTATGCTTCTATATAAATCATGCTAAAGCTTAATGAAGAAGCAAATAAAAGAAAACAAGGTAAAATGTACAACAGCAATAGGACTTGGATTAATTTACAGCAGATGGTGATCTGAAGGAAATGCTTCAAAACAAAGCCTTCAAAACTGCTGTAGGCAAATCATCTGATGCTTCTAAATACAGTAGAGCAAAGCCACTTGGAGCAAAAGAATTTTGGGGAGTAGTAGATGAGAATTAAATGGACTCCTAATTCTGAGTTAGAAGAAAGGTAGCAGAAGAGAGAGCAAGGACTGAGGAAGCCAGTTGGGTAAGATCCATTCCCTGTCTTATCAGGTCAGTCAAAAGCTTCCAGACAAAGACTCAACTCCCAATGTACCATAAGCATGTTACTAAACTATATAAGAAACCACAGTACCCCATAGCAGAACAGGCAAAATTGACACCTTCAGATGCAGAGTCTAGCATGGGAAGTAGTAGGGTTGGAGAACGTCCCACAAATAATGGCCAAATAGGCTTTGTCCATATGCTTTGAAGGGTGTTAAAATCTAAGTAGAACAATAAATTGTGGGTTGCATGCTTGCCTCTTGGTTTATCTGTTTACTATATGCTTCTAGAAATATCAGAAAAAGTACAGGTTCTCGGGAGTAGTTGAAATGGGAAGTTCCTTACGGCTGCCCTACTGATACATGTCAGTATGAAAACCATGTCAAGTGATCAGTGTGGTAGTCCTTAGTAATTATAAGCCTACAGGACAAAAAATAATCCCTCAAGGAATGATGTGGCTAGTGCAGCAACAGGTATATGCATAGCCCTCAGAGTTGAGTAAATGCAATGTGATGATTCATGTGTAGAAAGTCTCTGTGTGCTTTCCCTTCAGTTTCCTAGACAGACTTCTGAAGCTTTCACTCACAATTCAGTTATCCTATATCCCTGGCATCCTGCTCTGACTCTGGAATTTGGATAAAACAGGTCAATTTTAAATTATTTGGAGAAGTTTCAATAACATAATTTCAGTCTTGTGTAAAAACACAGTAGAAATGGAAATATAACCTCACCCCATTTTTCTTTTTGGGATACACAAGATTATTGCTTGCAGATCAGCATGTCTGAACCAATAGGGTTTGGTTTGTTTTTCTCTGCCAAGTCAATTTAGTTTCCAATACAGATCAGGTTTTTCACACCCTGTAAAGCATGCAGGATTTATAGTTGTCGCATGTGTTGCATCATTTCTGTCAGAAGACTGGTCTTGATGCCCCAAGTGGATTTTTCCCATCCAATGTTTCTATAGCAGGACTCTTCAATGGGATTTCATCCTAATCTGTATTTTATTTCTTCATCCTGTGTGACAATCCAACAAACATTATTCCACGTGTTATATTGGAAAAGACTTGAGGTTTCCAAGTCCAGTTTCAGTCCAAGGTCTGATTTCAAGCCTTACTGGCATAGGTAGATGTCAATAGCAAACTGCACTGTATCTTCCTTTAAACTGATACAATATTTTAAAAGCAATAGTATCTTATAAAACATTGCTAATATGTCATCCTTGTGGGTTTCTAATACTTCTTTTTTTGGTTCTTAGAACATTTTCCACTTTGTTTGCACACTACAGTGCTGTTGGTTAAAATGTTCTGATAATTCTTCTTGCTCTTTGAGGTGGTTGCAGATTATGCCCTGGTAATATTTCTTCAGCTGTGTTTGCCTTCATGTAATGTATAGATGGTTTAGACAAATATATATAGAATAAAGTCTAAATTTCTATGTAAGGGGAAATCTGTTGGAATACTGTTAAATAATTAATTGCTACAGTCTTGAAAGGAAAAAGTTACTCATGAATACTACATTTCCTTGAACATGTACCAATTTTTATTTATTCTAATGCCAGTCACATCAACATGGCAGAAGTTGTTGGGGTTTTCTTGATTTCCCCAGCTAAAAGCAGCTCATTACCTTCAGAGCTGATACATGTGGTTCAGCATCATGAAACGCTAGTTCTGCAAGCTTTTACTTCACACACTTTTTGTGTGTGTACAAAGTGGGTTTTAAAGAAATAATTTAAAAGAGAAGACAGCAGTTTGTTTGAGGTAGAATTGAAGTCAAACATTAGTGCAACAGAAAGTATAAAGACACAAGTGGGTGAAGGATGCACAAAGGGACCTTTTGATTAGCAAGCTCTTTGGGATTTGTGACAGCTGGCATAAAAAATAAAATGGTTGGGTTTTTTTTTTAGTATTTTTAAAATTTATTTTCCTCTAGTATGTCTCTGCAATTAAGACTAGGAACACCTGCCTTGCAAAAAACATGACAAAGCAAATAAATTTGGAAGTAAGTTGTTCCTTTTATTAAAATATATATATATATTTAGTGAATATGTGAGCCTTGTTTTCCTTCATTTGTGCTGTATATGGAAACTAAATATGAATAAGCATAAGTTGTTGTCACTATTTCACCTGGAAAAAAATCTGGATCAAAAGAAACAAGCGTCTCCATTGTAGGAATGGAGAACACAGCCTTGTCTCTAATATGGAGGCAGTACATGCCTGGCCTGTGCTTTTTGTCATTGAAAAACTCATTGTGATATAAAAGCACAGGGTAAGAATCATGTTACAAAGTTTCGTGGTTTTACTCCCTGCCCACCATAATAACGAAGTCCCAAAATAAATGTTGTCAACTTAAAATAAGGATAGATGCACATTATGGAGTCAGAATGCCAGAAGATATTTTAGCTTTGTTGGAATTATGTGATGAAAAACAGTCCCTTTGATTAATCTATTAACAGCCTCACAACACATCTTGACAGTGACACAAGCTTAATGACAAAGAGATTTGATTTTTTTTTTCTCCTCATTATTACCGGTTTAAGTCCTATTAGAAAAATGTGATGGTAAGAGCTAATTGCTTCAGGTGAACAAAGAACTCCAACATCACCTGATTGTAGTAAATTGCAAGTTTTATTGCAGAAATACTGAATTATGTAGTTCATAACACCCTGGAAATATAATTGAGAAGTATAAAGGTTAGATTATGAAATCATGGAACTTTCTCCTTTACATCCAGTCATGCCGGACATGAGAGCTTTCAAATAACCCTGTGGAAATTCTTGTTCTGCTGTGTTGAAAGTCACATTTGAACAGTGCCGATCCATGTGAGCAGTGACAGTGAACAAGACAGACTGTCAGAGTCTAATTCTGGATGACTTCTGAACAATTTGTTCTACTAAAACTTATTTATAAAGGTGCCAAGCGAATGAACGCAACTGCTGAAAACCCCACCTCATAGTAAAAGGGAGAGGCTGACTGTCAAAGTGGTTCATTCTGTAACAGCAAGTAGATGTTAGCAAACGGGAAAAGGGTTGAGAATTGTCAGGAGTAAGACACATTCTGGTTGCAAAGCACTTAATGGTAGCTTTCAGTTGACTGAGTTTGTTTTGATGGTTTAATAAATCCATCTTTCAAATATGTACTGCTAGACCAAAAGCTCTGCAGATACAGAAAGCAAAGGGCTAATCTGGTGCAAACAGAGTCTCCAACAATATACAACTTCTTCTTTTTTTTTTAATAAAACAAAATGTCAAATTTGAACCTGTAATACTTTTAATAATTTTTTGATAACTGAAGGAGTGTAGTCAATACCAGCTCTAGCATAAGGCTGGTTCGGATGAAATTCGTATTCCCGAATGTTCTTACATGGCACAGTACTGGTATTTTTGCTCAGAACCACCCTCTGAGAAAGACTATGAAATACAGGTATCACAATCATACTAAAGAAAAAATGAAAAATGGTTTCTCCTGAGGAACAAACAAGACGTGAAAATATGGCTGTGAATAAGGAATGAAAATCCAGCTCCCAGTTAGTGCCATTAACAGCTTCGCAAGTTAAAGAGAGCTTGGAGGTGGAGTATAAGAGGGTCCAGAGTTATTCTTGCTTGGCAAATCCTAATTATGTTGTCAAACACTATTGTTTGACAACAGACTGAAGCTTATGGAAGGTGGACTCTTAGCAAGATTCCCTCTGAAAGCAAAAAATACTCGAGATAATAAGAGATGTGGAGCAGCAGTTCCAGCTTGCAAACAGTAATGCTCACCACACTGCGTGTGGCTCTGTACAACACAAGCCCAGACAAATTCTCGAGTTTGGAGCAATATGCAAGAATTGCAATAAATTGCATCACTTTCATAAAAGTTTGCCAGCACTTAGCTTTTATGGTATGCACTTTAAGATGGCTAAAACAGTATTAGTGAAGAAGAATAATTTTGGGATGTGACAAGGGTTATACAAGAAGATAGTCCCTTTGTCAAGCATCTTGTGTTTGGTAAAAGAAAAATTACCCTTGGATATGAAGCAGCAGCTTACAACAAAACACAAAAATGAGCTAAAAGGTGGTGTGTGGTGTCTTTGGGCTTGTTTGTTTGTTTGTTTTTCTTGTTCTTCCTTGTAGGAATGACATTAGGTAATCCCAAAAGAGGAGCTAGAAGGACTTACTCTGATTCCCAGAGGGAATGCCATTTGGTGGTGCTTAGCACCATAAGACATGGTGCTTGTTTTACTGTAGCTCCTCTTACCACTGCTGGATTTTTATTTATTTTTTTTTTCCCCCATATCCACTACATTGTAAGAATTATAATTGAAAGCTTTTTATATAGCTAGTATTTTAAATACTTCTTGGATGGTCTCTGGTGCCTCTGTGTTCAGAAAGTTGTTTTTTCTTCAGTGATGGCACTAATCTGGCTGTCTTTCTGCTACCTGGACAGCTATGCTTGAGAAAAACTGTATGAATTTATTGGTTTTGACATACTGTAAAAAAAAAAAAAAGTACTTGAAATTTGGCATGAATGGTTAAGTGTCAGTGGATGACAGGTTTAGGATGACAGTTGCATAGTTCTCTTATATGTGCTGTTACGCAGAAAGGAATTGTTTGCAAAAAATACTTATCTGTACTCAGAATCAGCAAAATTCCAGCCTTTATTTAGGCCCTCTTTTGGTGGAGTGAAGAAAAAAAAAAGGAAATATGACACCATGCACCATCCATTCCTTGGATGATGCTTTTCTGCAGACTGGGACCCAAGCCACATTTGGCTTGCAGACTTTTTTTGGTTTGTTTTTTATATGTACTCTGGCCTGTACACCTGAAGTTACCATCTGCATAAAGCAGTAGAAAGCGTGGCAAAACTGCAGGCCTACAGTTCTAACAGATAAAGTAACAGTGTAAGAGACATGAAGATAAAAAAGTAATCTGTAAAATAGGAGGTAATACAAGAAGCACTGTAGGAGCGTCTACTGCTATACCTCCCTTGTCTTCTGAAAGCAGGTACGGCATCCTGGGACCAGAGAAGAAAACTTACAATCTTGGCCTAACATGATTGCATTTAGGAATCCCAGCATTAAATAAGAAGGGCTCTTGCTCCTAGAAAAGCTCCTGCCTTGCTAGCGTTACAAACCAAATTAACAGGGTGCAGGGCACTGGTGCATCAGGGCTCAGATGCTGTGTTGGTCACACCAGACTTCTTGCACCCAGGCCATAAGCTGATACTCTGGTGCAGGGGCTCATGGCGACGCAACATGACTGCAAGGGCTGTCCCCACCGAAACCGGTAGTTCCTGAGCCTTGTCCAACTACAGCCGGACACCGAAATACAACTGTCAGACAGACAGACACGCACCCTCAACAGGGCGAAGGATAAGCTCCCTGTGACAACCTACGGGTCCCAGGAGGCCCGAGCCCAAGCGGGAATGACTTCGGGGACCCCCACGGGCGCCCCCGGGCTGCGGGACCGCCCGGTGCGTCCCGTCCCCGCGCAGCAGGTGCGGGCTCCGGCCGGCCCCGGATTTCCCGGGGGCCGCGCAGGGGGCGGGGCGGCGCATGCGCCCGCCGGCCGGGCTGGCGGCGGGAGGGAGGTGGGGCCGGGGCGGCTGCGCGGAGAGGGCGGTGGCGCCGCTGAGGAGGAACTCCGGTGGAGAAGCGGCAGCCGCCGGCCTCCGCCCCCGCCCCTGCCCCTGTAGGGGGAAGGGGGAAAAGAGTGGCTGGGCCCTCCTCCCCTCTCCCCGCCGTTCCGGAGGCATACGGTCTTGCCTAGAGCCCGGCGTGCCCGCCGGTGGGAGGGAGCGGCGGCCGGCGCTGCGCCCAGGGCGGAGGGCGAGTGGGCGGGCAGCCGGGATCCCGAGCCGCCGCTTGAGGGGAGGAGAGGGGTGTTCCCGCACCCCCGGCCCGGCCCGGGTGGATGAGCAGCCTCCGGGGCGACGGCGGCGGCTTTTGCGGCCTCTCCATGGCTGGGCCCCGGCGGTGAAGGCAGCGGGAGCCGCCTGTGCCCGCGTCGCGCCGGGAGGCAGCGCAGCCACCAGGGGGCGGGCGGGGAGGGGGATGAGCGCCGCAGCCGCCTCTGCGGGAGCCGCCGTCGCCGCCTGCACCGGGGCCGAGGGCGGCTTCTTCTTTCCTAGCGGCGCTGGTCCGGCGGGGCCCATGGGGCCCGAGGAGTGCTCAGCCGGTGGGCTGGGAGCCCTGCCAGGCGCCTTGGCGCCGCCGTCGCTGGGCTGCCGAAGCCGCTACCAGCTGCTGCTCTCCGGGAAGGCCCTGGCCGACAGATACCGGAAGATTTACACGGCGGCGCTGAGCGACCGGGAGCTGGGGAGCCACCCGGGCAGGTAACGCACGCCGAGTTCCCTCCCGGGCGCGACGGGCAGCCCCGGCGGCCGCCGCCGCCCCCTCCCATCGCCGGCTGGGAGCGGCCCTCCCCCCGGCCCCGTGCGTGCACGGCAGTGGCACGCTGCTCCGCTCCCGGCCGCCGCCCTCCTCATCCTCCTTCCTCGCTCCCTTGTCAGCGCGGTTGCCCCCGCTGCCTCTGACGTGTGGCCCCCGCCGGGCCCCGGGAGACGGACGGGGTGGTGATGTAACCCGGTGACTGCCCAGGTGCCACCCCCTGCCCGCCACCCGGGCCCTGCCGCTCGCTTGGCCGGCGTTACGGTGCAGATGGCGCTGCCACCCCCTTCCCGGGGCCCGGGCGGGGAAAGCAGTTACCTGTGCCCGCTCCCCTCCCCCAGCGCGGAGGCCGGAGTCTCCATCACGCCCTTGCGGAGGATAGCGGTGTAAAGTCCCGCTCCGCCCGGCCTTCTGCGGCCGCCTCGGGGGATAGAGCGTTTCCTCATGGTGTCCATGTTGAGACCTCGGGCAGAGCTCGCTCCGGCCGGGGCCTGTCGTGTCACTGGGACGGGTTGAACCCTGTAGTCTCTACCGAGACGCGCCGCTGCCCTCTGGGCAGGGCACCCGCGGATCCCGCTAGCGGGACGTTGGTGCTTTGCCGTGTGTCGGAGCAGCCTTCAGCTGCCCTGTCTTATTTTTCCTCCTTTTTCGGTGATCTCTCCCTTTGCCGCCTTGTTGGCGGCCCCGGTGTCTGGAGAGAGGCTGCGTCCAGGGGGAGCCGGGGGGGCTGGGGAGGAGTGCGCCGCACCCACCTAGTTCCCGAGTTCCCCCCGGAGGATCACAGAATCACAGAATGTCAGGGATTGGAAGGGACCTCCAAAGATGATCTACTCCAATCCCCCTGCCCGAGCAGGAACACCTAGATTACACAGGAAGGCGTCCAGGAGGGGATCGTGCCCCTCGGGGCTTCCATTCCGCCGGCAGCTGCTCGTCCTGCCAGCCAGCTCTCGGGCTCCGTCCCCGGGCCGCAGCAGGGTTGCCTGTTGCTCCTGCCGCGTTTCGCTCCCCTCGACCTGAGTGCTTGACCGACGGGCCGGGCCCGGAGGCGCCGTACGGTGCCGAGTGGCGGCGGGGAGGAGGCTGCGGGCTGGGGCGATGAGGGGCCGCGGCGGCAAAGCGCGACGCCCGCCGCCCCCCCCCGCCGCGGCCCCCAGCCCGGCCGGCCCCTCCCTGCAGCGGAGGCGAGGGCGGGGTGCCCGGCCGGAGCCCCTGGCCTGGCGGCTGCTCGGTGTGAGGGGGACGAGGGGCGGGTTTCCCCCCTTGGTGCCCGGGCGCTCCCCATTGTTTCTCTCCGGAGGTCGCTGAGGGTGCGGATGACACGAAAACCGGCACCTTCCTGCGTTCTCAGCCTCTGCTGGCCTTAAGCTGTGGTGTGGGTGGCCCAATCGTAAGGAGAGCTTTGAGTCACCCTTGTATTAAGTTTGTAAACGGTTGCAAAGCACTAGGTAGTTGGCTTATTCGGTTTTGGGGTTGTATTTCTCAGTCTGACTGGAACAGCAGGGCTTCTTTTCCCCGCACAGAAAGGCTGTGTCTGGGAGTGGGATGAACATAAGGAAATAAAAGAATAACATAACTTTCCCGGTTTGCTTATGGCAAATCCTGGAAACATGGACTCTTAACAGTGGCATTTGACATCTTTGCAATTACTGAGTTATTTTCACGGTGTATGACAGGGTAGCTATAGCTTTTTGTTGGTGTTTTGTTTGTTTGTTTTGTTTTTTCCTTATATAGACCTGTGTTTTCTTACCCCGTATATTCCTTAGTTTAGAGCTCACGCTTCCCCCTTTAAATCTTCTCTTCCTACTTTTGAGCTTTATGTCATATAATCCTGGGACTGCAAGTGCTAAGTGTAAGGAGATCAGCTATGCAGCTTTCCCATAGTGTTCAGATATTTGTCTGAGTTTTGCCTCAATGTGTCTGTATTTTTTAAAGCTGTACTTTTGAATTTGTCATGTCCTCCATGTTTTTTAATTTCAGAATAATTCAGCTGGCATCTCTAGTACTTACAGTTGTATAAAATAATAGCTTTCGGTGGGTGTGAATGTTGATGTTTATTGTTCTTAAAATAATTACTGTTAACTACAGGGTACCATAGGTTGCATTATTTTGGGTTCTGTTTCCTATTAGCAGATTCTTACAAAAATACCAGTTAAAAGAACAGGTGACATTTGTGGTTATGCTATGTTTTTATTCTTGAAAGCTAGTTTTAGTCATTTATCTTGGCTACCTTGTGTCATTTCACAGTAAATCAAAAGACCCAGATTCCTGGTGCAGAGGAAACAGGTTATATTAAGCTACTGGCAAGTAAATGGCAGTTAACACTGGTAGATACAGCCAACATGCATTGCAGGGTGTTTGAGAGGAGTAATTTTCAATAATCAGCTAGTTGTCTGCTCTGTCTCTCGGTACTCACCCTCAACATCTTGTGTATCAGGCTGATGGCAGCCAGTGTACTGCTTGTGGTCTCCACACTCCAATTTAGGGTTTGAGGACTTCAGTTACCTGGTAGTCTTAAACAGAATGGTCAAAAATGCTTTTTACAAAAATGGTAAAAATCCCAAACGTTTTCTGAAGAGATGCTGTGTAATTCGTGAGTGCATCTAGTTGCGACAGTAGATAACAGTGCCAGATAAAGTAATTGGAGGTTACGATAATATAGTTGATAGTGGTTTTTATCTGTGTGGAAAATCTGAAACCTATTAATCTGCCACTAAGAGTGTGACTAGAAAAATATCTTGAAGTAGCTTAAAAAAACTAGATAAAATTGTTTATTAGCATTAACAAAATTTCTTCCTGTGCTCAGAGAAGACTCTGATTTGAAGAATGATAGCACAACCTGCTTGTAATGTTTTGACATAGAATTTTTGCTTCAAGTCTGCAGAATTGTACTTCGTGCTTCTTGTGGTGTGACCAGCACCTGCCTCAGCAATGGCTTTTATTCCAAACCTGACTTGAGGAAGAACTAGAAAGCAGTATGAAAATGTAGACAGGGAAATTAAACATTGTGGAGATTATCTGAAAGTCACAAGTGAGATTAATTTTACATTTGCAAGGTGTTTGTGCTGGCTGTCATCTGAAAGTGATGAATATTATGTGTTGGGTAGGATGTGGTAACTGGCTTTGAAACAGAACTAGTGACCCTTTGCATTCCCTCATGTGATACTAGCTACTGTGTTGTGAACACTGGTCTCCAAAGGAGGTGGTTTGGCTGCTGTGCTTGTTCCCCCTGCCACGTTGACATAATTATTTATATAGTCTCTTACAGTCACAGATTAGAGACTCGCTCTGGGTTAAAATTAACTTGGCAAAAATGACTCGTGGTAATCCAGACTAATTCCCTGATCTGGCTCACCTTGTGATTTTGCTTGTGACACCGTGAGGTGAAGGGCCGCACAAAGATCTACGTGCAGAGAGGTAGGAGCAGAGAAGCTGCTTTCTTGCTAGTGCCAGTCTAATAATTTCATGAAAGGAAGCAGAAAAAAACAGCTAATCCTGCAATGTAACATACAACTGTCTTTGCTCAAATAACAGTGTTAAGAATCACTTATACTACTGTTAGCAGTGGGAAATCAAGATTGGTTTGGAAGATAAATCTACTCTGAGTGTGCTTAATTTGTAGTCTCTGTTTTGTGGCTACTGAAAGATACAAAAATGACTAAGTAATGGCATAATGGCTAGTGTAGCCATGAAAGTGTAAAACAGTAGTAGGAAGTATGAGCCTCTTCAGAGGGCAAGTGAAAACTTCTTGCTGTTGGAGTGTGGTCTCATGTGCTGGGTTCTGAGTGGATGTAACTGGAAGTCTGCTCTTTGTTACTGAAGTAATATAAGTTGTTAACTCCTTTCGGTCCTGAAGCTTTGGATTTGCGAAGTAAGGTAGTAAACTACTATTGCTGATTTTTCACCTTTTTGCTGTCTTCAAATACACACTTTTTTTGTTGTATTGCTTAACAAACATCCTCACCCAGCTGAATTGCTGCTGTTATCTATTATGCATCTCAGGGGTTTCCCTGAACTGTCAGTTCATTTATTCTTTTTCCTATGTATATACTACCAGAAGTACCAGTTAGTCTCTGTGTGTTCTTTGAGACTTTTTGTCAAGAATGGAGAGTTATACAAATTTGGAATGGCTTTAGTGTCGCCTCTTTTGCAATGAAGATGTTCACTACATAAATTTAACTTAAAATTTCAATATTACAATGACAATATACTCTAAAATGGCAGTAACTTCATCACCAGGTCAAAGTGGTTTCATCTGTTTTACAGCTTATCAAGTGATCTTTACCTAAAAGTTTTGTAGTTGTTTTTTTTTTTCTTTTTTTTTTTCTGTAGCACATCAATTCAGGCACTATAAAAGTAACATCATGCAGATCGAAGAATCATTTCTGAATAGGTTCTCCTTTGGTTCCATTTGCACTTTAGATTACTCGAGAGAACTGTGTCTGGATTTCTGTAGTAACATCAAGTATCAGAGATTCAGCAGTGTTTATTGAATAATATACAATATTGAAAATTTCTAACGTTCCTTAATAAGGGGAGACATTATTTTTGAACTTGTCAGGTGCTTAATTTGTTTGCTGCATAAATTTCAGTAGAAGCATTCTATCATTCAAGTTGTTGAAATCATCAGCCGTTTGAAAATACAAATGCTTTTTGGAGGTTACTTTTTTTGTCCGTTACTTTGTTGCTAAAGTTGCCACATTTAACTTAGATCCTTCAGAGGAGAAAAGCTTCTATTTGTGTTGTGGGGATAAAACCACCAAACAAATCTCATGTTGTGAAGTGGCTTGATTGAGTTTAAGGAGAGTTTTAGTGATGACTGGAATGTAAAATTTCTGATATTAACCAGAAATCGGATGGATGTATTTCCACCCATTTTGGCTGAAAAAGAGGCAGACAACTTACTTTCATTTTGTGATGATTCTTTCTAGTAGATGATATACATCCTCTGGAGCAAATTGATCCATAGTTTAGTCTTCAGGCTTTTTGAAGTTAACACAAAGTCTTCCCATATGCCCCTTCTAATTCCCAGTAATGCAATGCTTATTTGGCCCTGTGAGATTTTAAGTATATATTTTTCAATTTTATTGGAGAAATGCTACTGAAATGGTTCATCTTTGCACTGCCAAGTTATTAAAGAATTTGCAGAAACCATGTTTAGAAAATTTAGATATGTGAAATTTGTGTTAATTTGTGATTGTTGGTGCACTAGAAAGCCTTGATTTCTTCAGATCTAAAGCCTTTACAAAAGCTGGAAGCTGTTTTTTATTTGGGACTTGATGCTTTTTTTAAAAAACAAACTATAATTGCAGAAAGTTTGGAAGCATTCATTTGATTGATTAAATACGTAAACACTAACAAAGTGGTAGAGGTGTTTCTTCTGAAGTATTGTGCATTCTGTATTGTATTTTCCTGTTTATTCCTGTGGAAAGGTTTGCTGTGTAGCTCCCTTCCAACTGGAATATTCTAGTCCATTCTATTCTTCTGTTTTTTTTTGCAATTATTTTTTTTTAATGTCATTTCTACCAAAAAAAGAAAAAGTTAAATAAGTCAGTCCTTATGTAAACTTAAAACTTCATTCAATCAGAAAATTTGTTGTGCTGTTGAGTCTTACATTAAGCTCACCTGTGTATTAGAAAAGCTGATAAGAGTTGCTGTGTGCTTTAGGCTTTTTAGCTGCAGTATAGTGAAATATTGCACTGTTGGTTAATAGGGATTAACTAGTGACTAAACTGTATTTTTAATTTATATTTTGATAAGGAACACAGTTTTACATAGTAGTTCTTCTAAAAATGCTGTAGTGGTTGCTTTGTCTAACACTGTATTTGTGTTAGTGTAGAAAGCATAATGATGGAAGCTGGAAAGAAGCTAATAATGTTGAGAGACTTAAGATGTTTATTAGTGTGTGTGTGTGTGTATATATATATATATGTATATATAAATACTGTATATAAAATCTTTGAAAAATTATAAAACCTGGAATCCAGGAGAATATTCAGGTTTTGTGGGTTGATAGAAATGTTTGTCCTTTTCACAAAAATAGAGGCTGAGACAGCCTTAGAAGTCTACTGATGCTAACAGACAACTTTGTCTTTTGTAGTCATGCATCCTTCTGCTCCTTCTTTTGGAAGGAAAGTGCACAGTTTGCAAAGGAGTTAGTGCCTGTGATTTAATCACATTGTGTTATTTTTATTTATATATATAATTTTTTTTCTTTTTTTTTTTTGGTGTGGTGTGAGGGTTTTTTCCCCCCCCCCCATTGTTTGTTTTGGGTTACAAAATAACACTATGTGGAACCTTTTGCTCTTCAGTTAAAAGTTCAGTTGTAGGCCAAACTGGAATTGAACAGAAGTTATAAAAAGCTGTTAAGCTATTCTTTTTTTTTTAGCATTGGGAATGTGCTTGTGTGAGAGTGTGTCAGGAATTAATAGGAGAAGCTACAGTTCTTGTGCTGTTAATTAGTGACATTCTGAACATTCACCTGTGGAGAGATTGATGTGTTCTTCCCCTAATTAATTTGTTACTGAATCATGTGTGTTGGGTACCTAACTATTTAGCTGTAATATTTTGGTCATTATTGTTTGAGCCCTTTTAGTGTTCACATGCTAATTGTCTTAGGAAGTGTTTTTTTACTAAGGTAAATAATAATGACAGCAGGTTATTGCCTCTTTTTCAGTTTCCATTACCCGCTCTTAGGTTTTGGCATCCTTGTAGATGCTTTTCAAGTGTAGGGAAGGCCTTACATTGTTTTCCTTTATTGCTAGGTTAATCCTTGATGTTTGATAATCTCTTGATATTGCTACTGCTTTTGAGGATCTTGGCTGCTCAGGTGTGCTCCAAAATAACATTATTTAATGTGTTTAAGACTTCTAAAATATTTTATCCTTTCTGAATGTCAGGTTTGGGATTACAAATGAGAATATTTGTGGGAATAAGGTTGTAGGTGTTGGTGTCTGTACAATGGCAAAGTTCTTAAGAGTGGCAGCTCATATGGCTGAAATATTAGCATTATAGTTTTAGTAATTAAATCCAAGTGAGGTCATTGCATTATTTTTTTTTTTTTTTCCTGTGGACAATGAAGTCTTTTCCACTTTAATCCAGCAAACGTTGCTTGAACATTCTGCTGACATTCACAAGAACTAGGAATTTTATTATGCACACAGAAGTAAATATAATTCCTAAGTGGAATCAGCATATTAGATTTTCGACGATTGTGGTTTATTCTGCTTAATATTTTAACCAGCTACTGTTTATATTTTCTTTCTAATTTATTTTGAAGTGGCTACAGCTGGCAATTTGAGGAATAATGAAAGAATTATTTTTGCTTAACTGAAATTAGACTTCACTTCCATTTTTTCAAAGGTGTTTGAGTTCTCTTGGCGATTTTCATATTAAGTCTGATTTCCTGTACTCAGCAATCTTCTGACTTTCTAATCTGTGTGTCCCTGGGATTCTTACACCTAGTTATTTGAAACCATTTGTGTGTATATTCTATTTTTTATTTTTCCTTTTATGTTGTTGGTTTGTGATGGGTTTTTTGCATGTTCTTTTTATTTTGTTTTTAAACTGGGAGGAAATGCCAGTTAAAGTTTCAGTTTCAATTACGCTATCTGCTTGTGCATGCTGATGGTCTGGTAGGTGGCAAAGATAAGCAGTTAAAGTTAGGCTGGAGCTGGTGCAATATAAGAAGTGATTCCTGCATACTTAAAAGCTTAATGTTGAATTTGTGTTTCTGCTATGTTAACCACCAGTTGTGGGGGTTTGGTTCTGTTTTTCCTCCCATGTTATGATCTTCCTCCTGGCCAAAATATTCTGAAGATGTTTCTTTAGTGAATTCTTTTCCTGACATGTGACTGTGTATGTTTCATCCAACCCACAATTTAAAGACTATTTATGTCTTAATAGAAGGCACATATGACATATCTGTAATATAGTCTTTGGTGCTGAAGTTCTTCATGCAAGCTCTTTTCCACATAATTTGTTTATTTTGGAAACTTTATCACTTGCAGCATTTCTTAAATACATCGTTGCATTTTTGTCTTTCTTACCTTGCTTGCCGTAAACACTGCTTCACACTGAGGTGTTGGTTGAAATAGTAGTATTATGATTAACTGAAGTTTTTATGTTGTAAATATACTCTTCCACAGCTAATATTTTCCAGGGGTCTTTCACAGCCAGTTCCTACCATTGTGCCCCTCCCAAGGATGAATACTAGAAATTTGCACAGGTAAATGGCCTCCCTGTGCTTTAAGTGGCTGCATTAAGGTATATGGTTTCTGTACATTTAGATTTAATGTTTCATATGTTATGAAGCATATTACTATGCTTAACATGCTTTTTTCTTAGTAGCAAGTATATCATAGTAAATAGCATGTTATAGTTCACTGCCTCCATTTAAACTGATGAATGTGTTGGTGGACTTAATTAGTTTTTATTGTTGTAACTGATTTAAACTTCTTTCTTTGCATCTGGTATATCTATGACTACTTAGGCCTGAAAATACTGTGAGGATTTTTCTTTTGTTATTAATTTAATGAATCTACATCTATACCAATTGTACGCCATAGAAAAGAAACAAAACTTCAGCTTCCTTGTCCCTATATATAACTGGAGCCCTGTAGTTAGTTTAGTGCTGTTCTTTATTTTCATTTTCTTACCTTAACTTTCCTTAACTTGTATTCCCACACACAGTTGTCTAAGGCAGTGGTTTTTGAACTGAGGCTTTTGAACTCTTGGAAAATACTTTACAGATTCCATGAAAGGGCCTTGTGGTTTAACCCCAGTAGGCAGCTCAGCACCACAGGCTGCTTGGTCACTCTCCCTGCAGTGGGATGGGAAAGACAGTTGGAGGAATAAAAGTGCAAAAACTTATGAGTGGAGATAAAGACTAATAGGTAAACCAAAAGCTGTGGGCAAAATAAGGAATTCATTCACATCAGCAGCCCGGTTTTTAGCCAGCTCCAGGAAAGCAGGGCACTGTCATGCGTTATGGTTACTTGGGAAGACAAGCCCCATAACTGTCAATATTCCCTCCTTCCTCTTCCTTCCCTCAGCTTTATATACTGAGCGTGATGTCATATGGTATGGAATATCCCTTTGGTCAGTTGGGGTCAGCTGTCCCAGCTGTGTCCCCTCCCAACTTCTTGGGAGGTGTGAGGTGTGAGAAGGAGAAAGAAAGGGCCTTGACTCTGTGTGAGCCCTGCTCAGCAACAGCTAAAGCACAGGTGCATTATCAGCTCTGTTTCCATCACAAATCCAGAATGCACAAGCACCATGCAAACTTCTCTGAAGAGAATTAGCTCTGTCCTAGCCAAAGCCAATACAAAGAGAAAGAAAGATAAGGTCAGAAAGTATAAGACTATTGTTTGTAGTTTAAATTTGTGGGAATGATCCAAACCGCTTCTGAAAAATTCTGTAAGTTTGCAAATGAAAATAATTAGAAGTCTCTTCTCTAACTTGTGCTGCAGTGCCATAGTATTCAGATGTTTTTGGTTGTGATCTCTATCAGTCTGGAAGAATGTCTAGCTAAGAGTTTTAGCCTTAACAAGGTTAAAGTCTGAATTCTTCATTTTACTTCTGCAGTGTTATCCTTGTTGCAGTTGATAACATCACTCTTCTATTGCTGAGCCTTTAAGCCAACGAATGTCTTTATGCAGATCTGCAGCCAGTCATTTACATTACATTAAGATGAGCTTGTTCTTACAGAAATATCCTGTGTTTTATTATTTCAGCCTCTTATTTTGACTGTTTTATGAGTTATGTGTGTAGTTATTTATGACTCACTTCTTATCTGGTTTTGCCTTTCCTTTCTCTCCTACTAGCCAATGCACTATGCTTTTTAACAGATATGCTCGTATGTCTTCGTTATGCTAGTATGTTTTCAGACTGGTCATGTCTCTATTCCATTTCTCTTCAAACCAGTCAATTCTCTATCCCATTTTATTTCTAGAATATAGTATTCTACGAGGTTGAACATTGACAGCTGTAAACTGTCATTAACTACTGGTAATGTGCTTTTTCTTAATAAGTACAATTCTTCCTAAACTTAATGGAGCATTTTCACTCAATTAAAATTTTGCTGACATAATTCTATGTAAGATAGCTCTGTATGCACTTTGGTTTTGGTAGTTGCAATTAGATAGGAAAGTGGCCAAAAGCATGGATATTGTAATCTTTTTTTATGGTTGAATGTCACTTTTATTTTAAAAAAAAAAAAAAAAAAGGAGACCTAAAAATGTTAAGGTTAAAAGATACAGAAATACTTTACACTGAAAAAACTTGAGGTAGAATATTTTCTTTGCATGTGTTCTTACAGATCTAATTTCATAGCCGATGTCATAGTGAATAAAGAAAAATGAAATTATTACAGAAAAGAAATTACAACTGTCAGTGGTCATACTGCGAGACCATTTTCTCTGTGGAGAACACTTTGTAGGGCTGCTTTCTTGTGTGTTTTCTTTGTTTAGGTGAGATAGATTTATGCTGTTTTGGAAGCATTTTCAGTTATAAACCGGATCCAGATACTGTTTTGTACTTTTGCACTTTTGTCATGGTTAAATGAAAATCAGATCGATTTTACCTGTCTAGTTGGCTTTTAATTTCATTTGTAGAGCCTGCTGTATTTATGTTTCTGATTGTACTGGAGAGACCTTAGAAAGAACATTCAAGAAACTGGAATAATTCCTTTATTTCTTAAGCCTTCAAAATTTCAGCTTTGAGGGGGGGGAAAAAAAAAGGTAGTTGTTTTACAAAGTTAATGTGATAGTAAAGATGATACAAGTTGATGTCATAGTCTTGAAAAATAGTTCTGAGTTACAAAACTAAACTCATTATTAAAAAGATGTGCAATTTCAGCTGACAAGCAGTAGCACATTGAAATCCCAACTGAATGATCGAGTAGCAAGATGGGCTTTTTCTTTTGGATCGCAGTGAGCAGGGGGAAGTTCCAGAACACAGTGATGGGGCTGTTAGTCTTACCCATTTTCCAGGTATTTATGTCTTAACTGTATGTAACTCTACGTTCCACCCCAGGCAGTGTTCTCTCAAATCCATCAGTTTCCTTCTGAGTTTTCTTAACCCTTTCAGATGCCTTAGAAGCCCAATATAGCCTGTCTTACTAGACTGTCTCTGTTTTCCTCTAAGTGAGTCTTAACTGGATTGCAGTTGATGTTCCTTACCCTGATTTATGGTTTTAGGTGACAGGATTTTGATGATTTTTCCATTTGTAGATACACTGCTTAAGTCCTGACTTATCTTTATATTGGCATGGGTGAAAATCCACGTCAGAATGCTTGATTAATAATGCAAAGAAGATAGTGCATGAGCTGGTAATGGTTTGGAGCATATGCACGTGGCTGTTAGAATGACAGTTGAGCTTTACTGAAAATTTGGGTTCCTCAAGTGTTAGATCTCAGGCTTACTAAATGAAGATATCAATAATTTTAGATATTTGAGGTCATCTGAGGATAATATTGTTGTTGTCAATCAAAAAATACCACGCTGTTATTAATTGGGGAAAAAGTTGATTGTGTTCCCTCGTGTTTTGGGATCTGCCTTTCAAGATGAGCAGTTTTCCCCTTCAGTGATTCTCACTGCTGAGTTCCTTAAAAAAAATCTGTAGCCCTTGATGAAAAATAATAGTACTCCCAGTAGTTTTCAGTAGCAGTAGGTAATCTACAGATACCTCAAGGGCAGGGAGAGCAGTGGATGTTCGCTGCCTCAACTTGAGTAAGGATTTTCACACTGTCTCCCATAGAATCCCAGAGCTGATGAAGTACAGGTTGGGTAAGTGGACAGCGAAGAAAATGGAGAGCTGGCTAAATGAGTGGGCCTGGAGGTTTGTGATCAGTGACCTGAAGTCCAGCTGGAGGCAAGTCATTGGTAGTGAACCCTAGGAGCTGGTACTGGGACCAGTCTTTGTTTTATGACCTGGGTGCTGGGACAGAGTGCACCCCTAGTGAGTTCATAGGTAGTACAAAACTGAGAAGAGTTGCTCCTTCATCCTGTGGTTGTGTTTCCATTCACAGGGACAGGCTGGAGAATTGGGCTAAGAGGAGTTTCATTAAATGCAACAAGGAGAAATGCAGAATCCTGCATCAGAGGAGGAATAACCACAGTGGGGGCTGACCAGCTGGAAGGCAGCTCTGCAGAGAAGAGCTCTGCATACTGGTGGACAAAAAGTTGACCGTGAGTCAGCAGGTTGGACGAGGTGTTCTCTCCTTGGCACTGGTGAGGCTGCATCTAGAGTGTTGAGCTCTGGGCTTTCCAGTACAAGAGAAAGACAAACATACTGGAGAGAGTACAGTGCAGGGCCACAAAGGTGATGGAGGGTCTGGAATGTGTGTCTTGTGAAGAAGGGCTGAGAGCTGGGACTGTTTAGCCTGGAAAAGAGAAGGATCAGACTGGATCTTATCAATGTAGGGAGAGAATGAAGAAGAGGGAGCCAGACTCTTCTCAGTAGTGCCATCAACAGGACAAAAGGCAATGGGCACAAATTGCAAATAATGATATTCTACCTGAACACAAGAAAGCACTTTTTTTACTGTGGGGATGGTCAAGCACTGGAACAGGTTGTACAGGGAAGGTTGTGAAGTCTCCATCCTTGGATATCTTAAAATCCAACTGCACATGGTACTGGACAATCTACTGTGACTGGCCCTGCTTGAGCATAGAGGTTCATAGAATTGGTCACAGAATTACAGAATTGTAGAGGTTGGAAGGGATCTCTGGAATCCATCTGGTCCACCCTCTTCTGTTCAAGCAGGGCCACCCAGCACCATGTCCAGGTGGCTTTTGAATATCATAAAGGATGGAAAGTCCACAACCACTCTGGGCAACCCTCACATTAAAAAGGTGTTATGCTAAGAGTTTCCTTTTAACCTGAATGATTCTGTGATTTTTGTAATTCCTAGGAAAACAGACAACAAAGAGAAGGGATCTGTATGAAATTTACATGTCTGTCTTCTGACAAGAGGTGTCAGAGGGAGCAAATACATGGAATGCTGAATGATTAGTTCTTGCAGCAGAGCTGTGTTGCAAGATGTGGTCATCATGTTACTGGAAACTTGTATTGGACCTCTATGCTATAGCTCAGTGGAAGTGAATATGAGGGGAACTGAAAAGGTAGCAACAGTTGTACATTTAAATAAGTTAAAGCTACCTGTTTGTGCTAACATTCTTGTAGGTAGAGCTGACTGGTAACAAGATCCAATGTTAAGTCATTTATTAGAGTATTTTTAAGCTATATTAAGGTCTTTTGTGTATCAGTCTTGCTGACGTGGGTGGGTATCTAGTGGCAATTAGTCCCTTTTTTGGGGATATTACTCCATAAGCCGTAGCTTTCCTCTTCTGCAACTTGTCTTCCACTTCTGTTTTGTTTGCTTTTTGTTTTGCTAGAAGATATATTCAAAATTCTAATGCATCACAGCAGGCAAAAATACGGTCTGTGGGCCAACTGCTGTACAAGTGAGCTACTTTGGCTGCGATTTTGGCAGCAGCAGTAACTTATTTTTCCTACCCTGCCCGCAGCTGTGCAAAGAGGAAGGGAAGGTCAAGCTGCTGCTTCATGGAGGTATTTTTCATGAAGTACTTCACAGAGCAAGTGTTACCTCGACAGAGATATTCTAACACCCGGGGATACTAAGCAGTGGCTACAAAATTTTGTTTGCAAAATGCGTTTCATCTGAAGAGTTCTGTAGATTTTGTTGCCAAGTTAGAGTGAAAGGATTTAGATGAGTTTATTTCTTCAGAAATGTACATTCTTGGATTTTTTTCTACTTGTGGTAAAGTAAAATTTTGAGTCAGTTTGTGATAGTACTATATGGTGTAATATATACTCTGTGTGCATGTATGCTTTCTAAAGCTTGTTAATACTTAGTTTTGCATTACACTGAGAGAGTTTGTGTATTTGTATAACACACATTTGTGTGCCAGGTTTCAGTTTGTATATGTGTATTTTGTTGCCTGTTAACTATATTATGGCAAGTCATTTTGGAAACTTGATAAGTATTATTGTAGGTGATATGAAAAATGAAGCATTAAAAAGCTTTTGGAACTATGGCTTGTAAGCAGATGTTTATCATGACAAGCGCAGATTGGTTTTTTTGGGTGGTATTTATTTCCCTTCTTCTTGCAGTCTATTGACACTGACCCCTTGATTGAAAGCGTGTTGGATATTTCAGTGACAGAAGGAATGATTAGTTGTGGCTACTTGGTCATCAAAGGGAAGTATCTGCAAAGGCAAAAGTAAAACAAGAAAAGCCTGAGGACAGTTCAGTGGGGTACTTTACAGAATCACAGAATGTTAGGGATTGGAAGGGACCTCAAAAGATCATCTAGTCCAATCACCCTGCCAGAGCAGGAACACCTAGATGAGGTTGCAAAGGAAGGCGTCCAGATGGGTTTTGAATGTCTCCAGAGAAGGAGACTCCACAACCTCCATGGGCAGCCTGTTTCAGTGCTCTGTTACCCTCACTGAGAAGAAGTTTCTTCTCAAATTTAAATGGAACCTCCTGTGTTACAGTTTATACTCATTGCCCCTTGTCTTATCATTGGTTGTCACCGAGAAGAGCCTGGCTCCATCCTCATGACACTTTACATATTTATAAACATTAATGAGGTCACCCCTCAGTCTCCTCTTCTCCAAGCTAAGGAGACCCAGCTCCCTCAGCCTTTCCTCATACAGTAGATGCTCCATTCCCTTAATCACCTTCGTGGCTCTGTGCTGGACTCTCTCCAGCAGTTCCCTGTCCTTGCTGAACTGAGGGGCCCAGAACTGAACATAATATTCCAGGTGCAGTCTCACCAGGGCAGAGTAGAGGGGAAGGAGAACCTCTCTTAACCTACTAACCATGCCCCTTCTAATACCCCCCGGGATGCCATTGGCCTTCTTGGCCACAAGGGCACAGTGCTGGCTCATGGTCATCCTGCTGTCTACCCAGACTGCCAGGTCCCTTTCCCCTATGCTGCTCTCTAATAGGTCATTCCTCAACTTATACTGAAATCTGGGGTTGTTCCTGCCCAGATGCAAGACTCTACACTTTCCCTTGTTATATTTCATTAAATTTTTCCCTGCCCAACTCTCCAGCCTGTCCAGGTCTCGCTGGATGGCAGCACAGCCTTCTGGTCTGTGAGCCACTCCTCCCAGCTTGGTGTCATCAGCAAACATGCTGACAGTGCACTCTATTCCCTCATCCAAGTCATTGATGAATATATTGAATGGTACTGGTCCCAGTACTGACCCTTGAGGCACTCCACTAGATACAGGCCTCCAGCTGGACTCTGCCCCATTGACCACGACTCTCTGGCTTCTTTTTTCTTCAACCAGTTCACAGTCCATCTCACTACTCAGTAATCCAGTACACACTTCCTCAGTTTAGCTGTGAGGATGCTGTGGGACACAGTGTGAAATGCTTTACTGAAATCAAGATAGACCACATCCACTGCTTTGCCGTCATCTAGCCACCTGGTTATGTCCTCATAAAAGTCTGAGGTTGGTCAAGCATGACTTCCCTTTGGTTGAAGCCATGTTGACTGCCCGCTTTAGGGCAACATCTAAACATGGTGAACATTTGCTGTGTCCCTTTGACTTGAACCACTTTCACACTAATTGGTAGATTTGTGTTGGGGGGAGTTAAATGGAATAACCCACAAATGAACCAGGGACAGAAACTAGGAGTTAAGTAGTACAGATTTGACCTAGTACTTGAGCCATTTTCTGAGCATCTCTCATTTAACAGTTTTCAATGAAGTCTTGTGGCACCTACTCTGAAGTGACACATTCTGTATGCCAGCTTTGTAGAAGGTATATAGCATTTTGATTATGCGAGTTGTTTATTTTGAGTTGGTTTTTGGTGCATCTTGTAAGGCAATTTCTTGTTGTAGATACTTAGGATTCTTGGGAGCTGAAGAAACAGTAGTGCAGAGATTGCATTGAGGTTGGGGAAATCAGAGGAGATTTTCATTGGAATGACATTTACTGCATAGCTAAATATGGGAGGTTTTATACAGGGAGGCTTGTAGGAGAAAATAATTGCTTTCAGGTGGAAGTTAGGCTGCTGAAGGTTGTAACTTCTGTAAATGTGGTGATGTACCAAAATGGGGAGTATGCAAAGACAAGCAGCAACTTTGTTTTACAACAGTATTCATTGTTTGCATTTTGTCACTGGTACATCTTCATCTCCTTGCCAACATCCAGACTTCACATATTTCCTTTGCTATTTTGTTCTTTGGTCATAAAACCTCTTCATCTATCGATGAAGCCATTAAAGCTCTGCCCTCTTCCTTTGTTTCTTATCATTGTCAACTCCCTCATGTGAGCTATTGCTTATTTGTCCCAAACTGCTGTTGAACCTTCTCTTTCCTTTGTTTTTCCTTTGTCTTTATGTTTGCCAGGTGCTTTTCAGTTGTTAACAGCAAATCTGGATGCCAGTAAAATACAATTAAAAACCAATTTATTTCTTGCAATAAGGGAGGGAATATGGTCCCGCAATTTTGACATCTCTCCAGATCTTCTGATCGGTGTTGATAACCATTTTTCTTTAGTATTCCCTTTCCTATATTTTGGAACCTGTATAGTTGAACTTCTGTAGCAATGAAACAGTGAATAATAAGTTTCTTGCTGACAAGTGTGCTGGTGTTTATCAGCTGTGGTTCTTCATTGTTGTATTTCGTATTAAGATACCTTGAAGCTAGAATACAAATTAACAGCTGTTTCGAAGCACTTTGAGGATGGAGTAAATGGCATGGAAGACAGGCAAGCCCAGCAGAGGCTGTGATTGCTTTAATATCTCTCAATGGCTCTGCCCTTTATTTGTGTGATTTCATGTCAGATTAACTGCTTACAGGAGGAAAAAAAATCCTCAAAATACACGTTGTAGTTCATCAGAAGAGAACCTCCACAGTTCTGATGCAGATCTGATGGAAAAAATAGCTTTGCCTTATAGTGAGTTAAAACTGTTGCAATTGGTGATGAAGGTAAGAGAAAGAAGAGGCTAGGAAGTAGTTGGATATTTTCACAAGTATGATGAAATTACCCCTTAGAGTGGCTGGAAAAACTGGCTGAGGCAATTTCAGAGCTATTAGGAATTACTTTGGAGTTCACAGAGAATATATAGGGTTCTAGAAGACTAGTATAAATCAAATTATTAGAGAGTGCCTGAGTAAAAAAAATGAGTAAAAAAGGACTCCAGGTACTCTAGAACAGTTTTTGTTGATTACATTTCTAAAAGTACTGGAAAAATTTTATGTTATATAAATGATAGTGATAAATTAGGCACAAAATGGGTTTATGATGAGCCCTACCTTGGAAATTTAATATTTAGCCACTATTAACAGTTGTTTAAAACTATATTTTTAAAAAAATATGGAAAATAATTAGCATTTCACTGGAAGAAATCTTAATTTTAAATGCTAAGCTTTTTCTAGAATTAGGTTATTGAGTTTGGACCAAGTGCCATGTAGTCTATATTTCAACTCAGAGCTTGCTCTGAACTGAACCAGACCTTAGAATATCTTGTTACAGCAGATCAGCTGGGAGTATACCAGAGCTGTACTTCTAGCCTTGGGTCTTCATGAAGAAGCCTGTGCTGATCTTCAAGCCAATGTGAGAAAAGCTGCTGTTGCTCTTGTTGTCTCAATGGCCAGACTGTAGCTTTCCTCAAAAGGAATTTCTGGGTGTGTCTATTTGGCTGTTCCTCTTCTAGATGGAACTACTCTAAGGTGGGTTTAGAAGTACCCAGAAAACCACTGTGGAGAGCTGCTGTGGAAGGTTGGACATTAGGAAAAGGTTCTTCACCTAGAGGGTGGTGCAGCACTGACACAGGCTCCCCAGGGAGGTCTGACGGTGTTCAAGAAGAGACTGGACTGGACAATGCCCTCAGACACATGGTGTGAACTGTGGAGTTGTCACATGCAGGGACAGGAGTTGGATTTGATGATCCTTATGGGTCCCTCCCAACTGAGGACATTCTATGATTCCAAGGGGTGGCTGTTGGGGAAAGCGTGTGAGAAGAGGTGGCAGCTCCTGTGCTGCCTCTGGATCTGTCCGAGGTCCTGAAATGTGCAGTCTCATCAGACACAATTTCAGTGTTGGAATTGAGATTGTTGATGAAAAAGTTCATTGAGGATGGCAAAGATGGGAAACGTTGCAGGTACTCTGAAGATAATAACCTCCACAAATGCTTAGCGTTAAGAAAAAAATCAGTAAGCACAAATGTAAAATAAAAAGTGAATGAAAGGTAAGGTAGAAGTTCCTCATGACAGGTTCTACACATCTTTTAGAATTATAAAGTGGATGTGATTCAGTGGTGTCATTCTGTTGGAGTGTTTTGTTGTGCTGGAGTTTGTTTGTTTTTCAAAATGCATGAGAGACATGCTTTTATGTAGGAAACCTGAAGTACTTCTTGACCTTTGTTGCACTTCAGGATTGTATGGCTTATTTTGTCTCTTTTTTTTTTTTTTAATTTGTTGTTTGTTTTCTCAACAAGAAGGACTAATTATGAGTATGAGAGAATAGGGAAATTAGATGTCAGAGATGTAAATGATTTGTGGTTTAGGCTGAAGGAACTGAGACTTTCATTGACTGAAGACTTATTTCTTGTCAGACTTGAAATCAATTCAAGCAAGCTGTTGAAAATGAGGAAAATTAACTGACTTTGCTACAATAAAGACAAAAAATGGCATTTATTTGCTATAAGGGTGATTTAGAAAAGATTTCACAAAGAGCTTTCTAGTAGGATTATTTAGGACATGGTGGAAGTGTGGTCATTGGCAGTGTTTAATATCTCCACAGGGAAAACACCTGTCAGGAATAAAGTGGAATTTGACTATTCCTGTGCTGGACCTCAGAATGGAATGACTGACCTTTTGAGGACCTTTCCAGACACTGTTTTTAATGTTTCTAGAGTACCGTCCACTTGTCTAACTATATTTTAGATTGCCTGGGGAGATGCACAAGTTTTCTGTACCACTGAAGTTTAGACAAGTCTTGTACACAGTGTCCACATTGATCCATCTGCACAAATAAACTCTTGTTGCACGTAGGCATGTTCTTTTTCATGCACTTCTTGGTATACCCTTGGGCATTGGTTATACCCAAGAAGGTTTTCATTGATTCAAGTGACTGGCTTGTCTTAATGGAGCCATATATTTTAAGTGTGATAAAGTGGTTTTCTTCCCTTGTTCTCTTGTTAGCTTTGTGTAGTATGCTAGGCTTGATTATGCTGACTAATTCCCATAGAAGTCTGCTCTTATGTGTGGATTTGCTGTATGTTTGCTGATCCAGACAGTGAAAAGATGAAAAGCTCAGTATGTCTCTTCTTGGAAGCATAATCAGAAACGTGGCATGGCACCAGGAAAAATGCTAAACTCAGAATAAGAAAAACATGTTCTTTCTACAATGTACAAGCACATTTCTTGTGCAGTCACATTTTACTTTAGTAAACATGTAAACAAACAGTGAGGATCACAGAACAGTTGGGATTGGAAGGTACCTCTGGAGACTGTCTAGTTCAGCCTTCCTGCTTAAAGTAGGATCAATCGGAGCAGGTTGCTCTGGACATTGTCCAGTTGGATTTTGATATCTTCAAGGATGGAGAATCTGTAGCTTCTCGGGGCAACCTGTTCCAGTGTTAGACCATTCTAACAGTTCTTATGTTTAAATGGGACTTCCTGTATTTCACTTTTTTCCCATAGTCTCTTGGCCTGTAACTAGATATTGCTCAGAAGAGTCTGGCTCCATTGTCTATACTCTTTCCCATCAGGTATTTATCAACATTGAGAAAATTCCACTCCCCTTCCCCAAGTTTTCTCTCTTCCTAGCTTCAGCTCTTCTTGCTGAAGTTTCTTCTCATACGATAGGTGCTCCAGTCCCTTAGCATTGTAATAGCCCTTCTCAGGACTTGTTCTGGTAAGCAATTTTCTGTTGTACTGGGGACCCCAAAACTTGTCATGGTACCCCAGAGGTGGTGTTGCCAGTGATATGTAGAGCATGAAAGCTAAGTGCCTCAACCTGCCAGCTTTTCTTAACTCAGCCCTGGAGGCTGTGTGCTTTCTTTGCTTCAGGGATGTCAGTGGTTCACGTTCAATATACCCACTGTGAGGACTTGTAGGTCTTTTCCTCTAAAACGACTTTTCGGTCAGTTGGCTGACAGTTTGTACAGGTGCCTGAGGTTACTCCTCCCCACATACAGGACTTTGCATTTCCATTTGTTAAACTCTATGAGCTTACTGGTGGCCCTTTTCTTCAGTCTGTTGAGGTCCTTCTGTTTTATTGACCGTGCCTCCAAGTTTTGTAATTCCTTCAAACTGTTTTGAATGTGCATTCTGTCCCATCATTCACAGCTCTTCGACTCTAGCAATTTGGCCTGGTTTTAGTCCACGTTTATGTAGCTTGTACTTTGCCAGTTTGTGTATGGGGATGTTGTGACTGATGGTGTCAAAAGTATTACTGAAGTTGAAATAAACAAAATCCCCTGTTCTCCAGTCACACACTAAGCCAGCCTTCTCATTGTAGAAGACTACCAGGTTGGTCAAGCATTATTTCCTTTTCATAAATCCAAGCTGACTATTCATTTTCACTGTCTTGTCCTTGTATGTTTGGATCCCCGATTTTCCCTCTTGTTCTTCTTGAAAATAGGAGTGACGTTTGTTTTCTTCTAGTTCTCAGGAGCCTATGCTCATTGCTGTGACCTTTCAAAGACTGAGAGTGGCCTTGCAGTTTCATCGGCCACCTCAGCACTTGTGGGTGCCTTCTGTCAGGTCCTCTTGACTTATTTAAATGTTCCCTGACCTGAACTTCCTTCATTGAGGGCAAGTCATGATTACTGAGGGTGAGTAATGATTACTCAGACTTTCTCTCTGTTTTCAGGGACATAGCGTTGCTGGAGGCTAGTTTTACCAGTGAACGTGTAGGTGACCAGCGTCCCTTGTGATCAGGCTTTTACTCATTCATCACTGGGCTCAACAGTTTTCCTTAGTTTTCATTTTGCTATTGATATACCTGTAGAAGTCAGTCTTGTCCTTCAGGTCCCTTGCCAGATTGAACTGCAGGTGGGCTTTGGCTTTTCTGAACTGATCCCTGAAGACTCAGTGCCTCTATTTATCCTGGGTGACATGACCCTTCTTCCACCTCTTGTACGCTTCCTTTTTATAGTTGAGTTTTGTCAGGCATTCCTTTCTCATCTGTGCAGACCTGTCTCTTTTGCTTCACTTCCTGCCTGTGAGAACACTTTTGAGTGTGGAAGTGATCCTTAAAAATCAGCCTGCTCTCCTGCACTCTTTTCTCTTCAGGCGACTGTATCCCATGAGACCCTTCAAAGTAGGTCACTGAACAGGCCAAAGTCTGTTCATCTGAAGTCTAAGGTTGTGATCCTGCTCTTGCCTTGTTCCCTTCTTTCAGGTTCCTTAACTTCACATACATTGTCACTGCATCCATGACTGCTCCCAGCCTTCATGCACCTGACTGATTCTTCCTTGTTTAAGTGCCAAGGCCAGCAAAGTGCATTCCTTCATTGACTCCTCAATCACCCATGTCATGAAATTATCATCCATGTGCTCCAGAAACCTTCTGCATTGCTTGTGCCCTGCTGTGTTCCCTTCCCGCAGAAACTGAGATAGTTAATATCCCCCATAAGGAGAAGGGCCTCTGAATAAGAGGTTTCTTTCAGGCCTCATGTACTTCTTCCTAATCAGGCTGTGTGTAGCAGACACCCAAAATGATATTGGTCATATTGGTCTGCTCTCTAATCCTAATGATCTCAATTGGCTTATCATCAGTTGTTTAATGTTCTGTCTGGATCACAGAAAGGACAATCCATTTGGTGTTCTGCAACAACTGTGGTAAATGTTCTGGTGAGGTCTGGATGTGGGAAGGTAAAGGAAAACCATCAAACTAAATGGTAGAAAGTGTTTGCTGCTTTCTTTGAAGTATAATTTGTATATCCCAGAGAGTAATGAAATCATCACATTTTCTCTGCAGTCGTTCTATGTTGATAGAACTTTGTTTACATAGTCTTTTCTTCCTCATTTCCCTTTGATAAATACGTCTGTAGTACTGCACTTCTCCAGAGGTTACTTACGAGTAATGGTGCTTCTTTGGGTGTGCCATTGGGTGACTGTAAAGAAAAGTCTTAGAAAAAGTTGTGGCAATCATATATTACATTACACTTATTCAAAAAGAAAATCACAAAGGCATGTGGACTTTTGTAGACCTGATACTACTTGGACAGTTTTTTGGGCAGAATAGATGTGGCTGATGCCTTAACTGCTATGGAACAATTGTTCTTACTGTAGTCCCACTGCCTGTATGGCAAACATGATATTCCATCACATAGTCACAGCCTCTGGATAATGTGTTTTGTAATTCGTAGCTCCATTAATACACCTGTACGAAGGAAGCTGACAAACAGCACTGAGTATTATGTGATTTCTGCACATAAAACACGTGTATTGCTGATCTTGCACTGTTATTCAGTATGAGGCAGCTGAAGAACACAGCGGAGGAAGGATCAGTTCATTACTTTTCGGTCAGTATGCACATTTCACTGCCCTTGAGTAAAGTGTGTTGAAAGATTTAGAGCTTTTAAGGAACTCAGTGCTGTGATGAAAAACTCAGAGACATGATGATGACTACATGAGTGATAATACCTTGCATTTGGTGGGCTACTTGGCAATTTTGGTTTGGGATTTCACTTTGGGCTGTTCAGAAGCAAATGCTTGCTGCTGCTTGTTCAACCAAATTGACTACCAGGAGCAACAGTAAGTGGAGGAAACAAAAGAATTATTTGATATTATAAATCTGACATTGCTTCATTTCAGTGTCACTGAGTGGTAACTGCCTTTTAAGAACATTTAGACTAGCCTTTGAATGCTTAAACTAATTGTGCAGAGTAAGCACCTATGGAAACAAATTAATGCAGTGTATTTGTCATTTGTGTGGACACAGCATGACTTTGATATACCTCTCTTGTCAGCATTATATCTCTTTCAAAAGATGCTTAGCCATCAATCGAACCAGAGCAAGCGAGTTTAGGCAAATACTCTGAGTCCAAATCAGTTGTGAGATTTAGAAATTTTAGCATATGCCATCATGTGGCTTAACAAACTAATTTTTTAAAAAATGTACTCAAAGATTTAATCAACAGTAGAATGACTGGGTCTCATGCTGTGCTAGGTACTGTGACCTTTGCTAACACAGTTCAGATAGAAGTAAAGGTTTTAGGTCAGACAAAATGTGAGTAACACTTTGTTCCTCCTATTCTGCTTCAGCAGAGGGGACAGAATATTATTTTTTTTCTTTCACTTATCGGTGACACCTTTGGTGTCATATACAGCCTAAAAGTTAACACAATGTTAAATCGTCATGAGTAATTCAGTATCAACATTGAGTGGGGGGGGACACTTGACACATAAAGCTTCCATC
The DNA here is from genome assembly GCF_036013475.1 of Columba livia. Lineage (NCBI taxonomy): Eukaryota > Metazoa > Chordata > Aves > Columbiformes > Columbidae > Columba > Columba livia. Next base: position 45,929,056 of record NC_088602.1, on the reverse strand, counting down.
TCAAATTTAAGCTTATGAATTGCAATTCAAGCCTATTGTGACTTTGAGGGAAGGTTGTGCTGTTTGCATTTCCTCAGCTCTTTTGAACTGAGTAAGAGCAATGGTGTTGAGACAACTGAGGAGCATCCCCCTAGTAAAGCAGCACATATTCCAAGTACTAGCTAATGCTGCTTCTAGTTTGAAAACAAACGAACTAAGCGTGCTTTTATTTCCTTGCCAGGGAGCTGAGCAGAATTTGCAATCATGTCACGTAACAGCTATTTTATCTATTTTAAATTTTCCAGCAATTGGTTGTTTCTCACCCATCCTTTCCCCCTCTTGGTTTGAGACAATTGTTCTGTATTCCAGGGTTGAACATTTCAGGTCTTGGCTTTTATTCTCAACAGATTTTCCTGTGAAGGCTGTAATAGCACTGTTCACTCTTTCTTTGGGTCCATCTGCCATAGGTATTTCCTTGTCAAGGTATCTTCACTCATTTGGCTTGTACTTCCTTTGTGGTCTGATTCAGAACTGCTTACTTAGTCTCAAATGGTACAATGGTTTGAAGCATTTTGCAGAAAACCTGCCCAGGTTTTGCTGATAGTCAGTATTTGGTTTGTGTGAACTAAACGGAATCAACAGCTGAGTTAAAAGTTAAAGGCTAAAGGCTTTCTGCTACTGGAAGCAGATTGTCAGCAGAGTTTCGGTACCTTTACAAATGACATCTTGTAGCAATTTATGATTATTAACCAAAAACATAATTAATAATTTCACTAACAAGTCCAACTGAGCCATATCAGGTCTTGTTAATCTTTGAGCAGTAGAAGAGTCAGGCTTATAATTAACACATGTGGTTTCCAACAGGAAATTACTCATCTGCTTAACGTTGTTTTTCATGAATATACTTGCCCATATTTTATCCTTTTTATCTGAATATTAGAACTTATTGCTATAATGGTGTATAACAGTAAAACTGTGGATAGTCTTATATATCTTTATATATTATAGGCAGATGCATTATAAATATATTAGTATTAGAATTATGCATAGCAATGATAGGTTGCTCAGAACTGTTTATAAAATTAGTTTGTTTGGTGGTCTTTTTGTTTGTTTTTAATCACGTAGTTCTGAAGTTTCATATGGTTACAGAGGGAAAGTATACCTCCCAACAAAAATGTTGGGACTTTGGTATTCTTGAGATTTTATTTTAAGAAAAAGTAGGGAGATGAATGTGGATTCTCAACATTGCATTTCTATATGCAAGCTGTTTCCATGTAAAAAAATTGTTCAAGCCTAAACTTGTTTTAGATAGTGACTGCTACAGCGGAGTGACTGGGAAAAGTTTATACTTGCAGCATCTTGAATGGTTGTTGCATGAATGAAGGAGATCATAGCACCACCACCTGAGAATCTGAAAGAGACAGTAAGCCCATTGCTGATCTTTCCTGTTTGCTAGTTAAAGAAAACATTGTCTGGGTATCATTGATAAATGAAGTTAGTCTGTAAAATGTTGGGGGTTTTGTTGCTTTGGAAGTGAGTCCAGTCTTAGCAGAGGGAGGGGAAAGGCTTAATTTGGGGAGTTTCTAGATGTATACATACACACAGAAATACATACCAAAATATTGGGACTGATCCTCTGAAATATTTACAAGATGGAAAAGTGCTTATAGTGTGTGCAGACTGTAACAAATTTAAGGAGTTTCCAAGGGTTTTGGCAGGGAGGATTAAATTTGAAATGTCTTGGCAACTTGAGTGAGTGTCATTTTTTTTTTTTAAGAAAAAAAAATAAAAGAAAACAATGCTTATTGAGTTGTCTCTGGTAGGAGCAAATTGCACTGTGTTTAAAAGGCGTAATTACCAGCAAAACTAGATAAAGAGTATTGGAAACTCAGTTTGGAGGTTTGCAGGAAAATGATTTCATGTTACTCTGGGTTACACAGATGTGCTGTGCCATATTGCTGTGAAGTTGCCAAACAATACCTGGAATACAGTTAAAAGTCTGACCTTGGAGGCATATAAGGCAATTATTTTTACTCTTTTCAACAGCAAATAATAAATACTGTTTTCAGTTTTGGTCAATGCGGTTTACTGCTGGGCTCTCAGTCCATACCGAAAGTCCAAAATAAATCAGGACTTTTACACTTAAAGTTAGAGCAAGAGTTTCATAAAAGGTTATTTGATCCAGAGAAGAAGATTGAATGGCTACAGAATGGAAGGGACTGCTCTGTTCTTGATGTTTGACAGCAGAATAAGAATGAATTGCATTTAATTCTTAATAAGGAAGAAAAACTTGCCCAATGTGAGAACAATTAAATAGTGAAATGGACTCAGAGGTTTGATTATAACAATTTGGATATTAAAGGTTGTATGAAATTTCTTCCCACCCCACTTCTTACATTGATTGTATACTGTTATATATTGAAACTTTATTGTTGAAGGAACCTTAGGCCATCTAGCTTCTCTTTATAAGCTTGAATTTATTGGTGAAGTTCCCCCTCACTGAGTCACTTCTCCTACCTCCAGGATAATGGTAGTGGTTCCTCATAAGAGAAGTGGTGAGCTGATTTGTTTCTTCAGGGGGTGTCTTGATGAAGAATGTGCCTCCTTCTTTGTTAACAGGTGAAGATTGGAAGGGTGGTGAAATTTCTAGCAGGAAGCTTTCTTGTGATACTTTGCATGGGTTCTTTGTTTGAGCATGTTTTCTGACTGGTGGCCAATGGTCAGATTTTAGTTTCCAGCTTTTGACTGCTGTACCATGAGATGTGCATACTCTTGCAGTCGGAATGCTGTACAGGAGCTGTTTTCAGTCTCTCAAAAATTTTATTTAGAACAAAGTTGTTTGAATAAAATACTAGGATTCTCCTGATTCTCAATGTGTTTCCAGTTTGGTACCTGGAAGTGCAACTTCTTACTGCCTGTGATTTTTCAGATTCCATAGTTTTATTTTCCAACTAATCTGAACTGTAAACTATTTGAGTAATGTTTAAGTGGCACAGAGGAATGTTAGTAGCTGTTGCTTGAAGTCCTGTATAGGACGACCTGTATGCTGCACAGGTAACATCAGCCTTTTTTTTGTGGAGGGCTTGTAATCTGAACAGACCAGAGAAACACAGAGTAGGTTAAAAGCATGCGTCTCAGAGTAATCTCAGTGATGGTGAAAAAACAAGTGTGTGCGTGTGTGTAGTGTCTTTTTTTTTATATGGTGTTTTACTTTTTTAACTGGGTAGTAAAATGGAGAGAAAGAATGTGATAGGAATGAGGTGTGGGCAGAAGAGGGTTAGAGGAGGGTGTGTTTCCTATAACTGTAATGTAGAAGGGTGGAAATTAGAAGTCTGTAAACAGGATGGCAAAAATCCAGGTGAAAATTAAAAAGGCTGTGTGCAAAAGTTGCAGTTTCTTCCACCAACTGAGTTTTCTGCCAAATGATACATTTTTGAAAGCTTCCTTTTTGTCTTGGAAGGCTCTGAATCTTTGTTTGGTAAAGACTTAACAAAATTTATGTGTTCTCCACTAACAGGTTATGTTACTGAGAATCATCAATAAGTTTTGCTTCTAACATTGATACGGCACTAACGGACTTGTAATAGTAGAGTAAAACATTGTAAAATGTAGTGGGGTTTTTTTTTCTGTCATGGCATATATTCTGCTTAAATTAATGAGAGTAGAGAGACCCTTAATTCAGTGGAACATTAGGAAAGCATCGTTTTTAAAGTACATTATAATCTGATTTATACTCTGAAATTCTCCCTGTGTTGGTTCCCTTTGCTTAGGATAAAAAAATTGGGGACTTCTGACATTTTTTCCTCTGCTTTTCCTGCTGCTTACCATGGGATATGGAAGGGAGTTTAATTCCTTTGTTCTCATGGCTTTTCTGGTCTTTTTCAGAAGTAAGAAACTTTTTAGCAAGAAAAAATTGAAAAGGAAACAGAAGACTAAATTGAAAGTAAAAACACGCAACAAGGTGAGTGGTAAAGTTTTGACTCAAAAATGAAATTAATTTCAATTGAGAGAAATCTAAGAAAAAAAATAGTGTAACTAACAGTTTATTTCATAAGAAAAAATAATAATAGGCCAGTATGGTTTGTCTGTTTACTGTGTTCTGCATGACTATGATACCAATGTTAACCTTATTCAACTGTGTTTGCTGCTAACATTCGCCGTGAAAAAATATGAACAGCATTTTTGGTTCTCCAGTTTCTATACTGTAAATGTAGCTAAACATGTTGGTCTTATGGTTAAATTTTAAGAGATTGACGTCTAGCCAACAGTTAGAGAATACTGCTGCAAAGAGTTCTGTCCATATTGGCTAAAGGAGAAAGGGAATATTCAATGTCTAAGGATTCCAAAGTTATCTCTGAAAATGTATCCAAAATGGAATAGATTATACCTGTCTGTCTCTGTTAATATTTTCCGGCTATGTAACCCCTGCCCTCATCCCTTTAAATGCATGGGAGCAGTACAGTGAACGTAATAAAAAAGTTTACATGTTTACTTGTTGCAGAGAAGAAATCTAGGCAGAAATAACTGTATTGTAAAATGCTACTCTGCTGCATTCTTTCTGTATTAGTGAGCTATTATTTCTCTGTTTAAACTGGAGTCTTGGAGGGATTTTGATGAAGGCTCACTGCAAGCATGGAGGCTTTTTCCCATGTTCCCTTTGTAGTCAGTAAGGAGAAAGTAGCTTGTTTCTGGAATGGCTTTGAAGGACAGAACCACTGAAATATATCCAGTGAAAATACTTTATAGTCAGTTGAATGGCCTTATAATACAAATGCACTGTAGATCAAATTGGCCATCTTATCCCTGTTTGCCAAAGCTCATGTAGTTACTCTATCTCAAGACAGATGACTTTGGGAGGGTGAAGCAAGCCCTGTATCTCTTCACTTGGTGTTGCCTTTTTGGATACTTACCAGATTGTTCTGCTTATCTCAAGTAGTGCAGCTCCTGACTATGGTATAGAAGGGCCTTATCTTCACTTCTGTTCTCAGTACTCTGCAGTGAAATATTTCTGGTCCAAACTCTTCAGCTCTTTTTTTCAGTTGCTATTATATTTTAAGTTTTATCCCTGTTCCCTTCTTTTATCAGAGCCACTGTTAACATAGAAAACCAAGTTAGGAATTGGAAGAAACTTTGCAGAATGTAGTTAGTTTTTCTGTGTTCTGTCTGGCAACATAAACTTGTGCTTTTAAAATAAGATAACTCTTCTGCTTTGATCATTGTTACTATATAAGAAAAACCTTATCTTTCCAGATAGTGGTGCCCTAGTTGAATTGCCAGGTAGGAAGTTAAATCCAGACCTGCTGTTCTTCACAGGGTTGACAGTCAAATGTGCTGCTTTGGATTTAGTTGCTTTGGATAAATGGATTGGCAGGATCCCTTCTGAATGGCCAAAGGCAACATGAGCATATTAAAGGCTGGGTCTTGTCAGTAGTTGTAGATTTGTCACTAACTGATCATCTCTGCACCTCATGCCTATGAAGGCTTGTTTTCAAGATTTTTCTTGAATTTAAAATAAGTTCTACTTGAATCGTTAAGTGACATTTATCTTCCTTTGAAAGACATAATGTGTTTTTGCCTATCTTTTACTGATGCCTCTATCCTAGACAGTCTTTGAGGCAGACCAGGGCTGGCTAGCTGATCACTGGTGTTTGGTACAAATGCAGCTGAAAAAGGAAAGATAAAATCAGCTTCCTATCTTTAGGTTATCGCACTTTGTTTACCGACGAAGTAGAGTGGGTTTTTTGTTGTTGTTGCAGTGTTGCCTTTTTCGGTTCTTTACTTTTTTTTTTCCCCTGCCATATGCATTTTCAATGCATCCCTGTGCTTAGTAGTGTGGAATAAACACAATGATCATCTTTGCACTGGAGTGTCTGAAAACAGGTTGTGTTTATTGTCAGGAGAAATGTGAGTTTCCATTTGATGTTTTATAATGGGGCAGATTGAAAAGCCCATCACTACTGGACATTCTGGGCTTATGTCCATAATTGTTTGTTTTTTTTTTTTTTTAACAACTAGGGTCTTTTAGTCTGAACAGAGATGGGAGCTTTTTCTTAATATGCTTGGTAGAGGCAGGAAGTGCCTTAAATTAAGAATAAACCAATGGAAGCTAAAAATTTGTTATTGATACACTGCATTTTCTAAAAATGATAATTGAGTAATTGAAGGGGAGAGAACATTAAAATAATCATTGTTGAGCAGCTGGAGGAAAAATATTTCTACTATTTAAGGATTAAACGTTATAAGATTTTAAGTAAAAAACATTAATTGCTGTTTAGTGCAGCCCAGTAGTTTGAGCCTTATTCTGTTTCTAAGCTGGGGTCATGTTGTCACTTGTATATAAACTACTGTTAACTTTTGGTTGTGTGGTTTACTATCCCTAGATGAAGTACAGATGTTTTCTATGTGGGTGCAGTGTGTTTTGGATTTAGAAATTAATTGCTGAATAGAGTGACTTTTACATAGAAACCAAACGTGTAATTATTAGACATGTCTCTAGCACCTTGGATTCCTGCTCCTGCACCACCCCCTCCCTTTTATTTTTGACAACAATTACCACTAGGGAATTGTAGACAGTTTAACTTAGCCCTATGAATATTGCTGCTTCCCTTCCCCCTTTTAGCCCCCTGGAGTTTTCCCACTTTACTGTTAACTCACAAGAGTGTTGCTTAGCACACTTAGCTGAGAGGCTGGGTGGAAAACCATCATTCACCATCTTCTGTTCTCATAAAGTTATTTGAAGAATACTGAAAAATTTGAGTCCACCAGAGAATGTATTTCCAGTGATTGGCATCCACCTGTTTAGTTTATCCAGAAGCTTTAAATTATTACTTTTATAGCTTTTTACAAATAGAGGGAAAGGTTGTTCCATGCAGTAGACAAATTTATTGTAAGCCATTGATTAGATGTGTAAGGTGAATCAGCTGGAATAAATATTTGTCTCATCAAAACCACACGTAGCTTCTCAAATAATTTGTCAGTGTTTTCAATGGCTTTTGTATTATTTGGTGTTTCAAGCTCAAGAGGGCATCCCTTTCTAAGAGATATTTGAACTCTTCAAAGAAGGATTTGGTGAGGTTCTGTGCTCCATGTTATGCATGGGTTAGATCAGATGGTTATTACAGCATTACCTGTCTTTAACAACAGATTAACTTTACTAAATTATAGTCTAGTTCCTTCACATCTGAGAACAAACCATTACTAGCGTCATCTGGTTCAAGAGGAAGGAAGTAAATTGGTCAGAAAATAAGCTATGTATGGATTTAATCTTTTGGGAAAACAGATGGAGAAAAGCTTAAGTGTGAGACAAGTATAAAGGAGACCAGAGGGTTTTGTTTTTCCCACTTCTTTCCTTGCGTGTACTGGAACATTACAAAAAGCTGACTGATAAGAGCACTTGTGAGTGTGGTTGCTCTCTTTTATGAACCAAACCTCTGCCATTTAGCCTCTCATACATAATGCCTCCTTCCAGAAAGCAGGGACAAGGGCAAGTCATGCATCAAGGTACGGGCATCTGCACTTCATTCTCTCTCATAAGATAGTGTCTTATCTTTTAGAAAAAACACACATGAAATAAAATTTTACCTTATGTTAAAATTATGTTAATGATTCTTACATTGGCATTGCAGTTTCTCAGACTTGCATTTAGATTTCATTACTCAGTAGTTCAGAATTGAATTGTTCTTCTTCTTTTGTGAGGGATTTAATTAGCTTTATTGCCTTTAAAGATTCTCAGGGTTTTTTCTTGAAATAATGTGTCCCATAGCACAAGAGCAGTCTTATTGCCTTATTAATAATCCTAAATCTGTGCAAAATTAATAAGTTGCTTCACTGAGTTCTGAGAAGTTGATTAACATTTTGACTTAATGTTTCACTGTTTTCCTTGGCAGTGCAGAAGTATTTTGTGTCAACATGAAATTCAGTATCATTAAGAGAATTATTGTGCCTTAAAATAGACTTTATTAGTTTGATATAAGAGTTACTAAGTGGTGTTCTGTAGGCACAGTTAGTGGCTAGATTTTCATAGGGATCTGGTTTACCTCAAAATCCTTGAGCCAGTAACAAGATTGTGCAGGTGGTAGCATGAATCTCAAACTATTGGGAGTTTGTGTGGCTGTGTAGAAGAGTGACCCAGTGCCACGGCTGTCATTAGTTGCAGGAAAGGAAACTTCCAGTTGCTGTTGGAATGAACTTAAGTCCCAGTTTCCAAACTTGATCAGTGCATCTGACCTCAGTGAAGTTAGGAATCTGTTTTAATTGGGAAAGGTAAAAACTTGCCTCATACGGAAAAAGCTTCTGATATCAGTTTTGGATACTTTCCACTACCCCTGTTGAAGAAAAGAAAGAAGAAGGAAAAAAAAAAAACAACAAACAACCTGCTCACTGAATGAGCCATTTGCATTAGAGGGGCAGAAAGTTTTCCTCTTCCATTCCTCCTCTCCCACCAGAAACGTGTTGTGTCATTCAGCACCTTTCTTTTGCCTTGAGACATGCTAAGTATTTGTATATTTATACATTTAATGTTAATTCAATTGAGGTTTTTTTTTTTCCCTCAACAGGAAGACAGTAAACAATGAAAGTCATAATTATCCTTAAGTTTTAACCTATTTTTACAACCCAACAACCGATTAGTCATAAATAGATTCATTTAGTAGTCATAAGGCCAGTGGTTTTAAACTGACAAAACCAGGTAGTGAATTTCAAAATTATTCTCAAGGGACTTTATTTGGATTGCTACTATATTTGTAAAGTGTTTAAAAGAATGGAGTATAAGATACTTTTAGTTTCAAAGGATTTACAGTTCTCAGAGACAAGGTATTGTGAAGGGAAAGTGAAGGTACGAACTAAGAAATTTAAACAGTGGGTTAACATCACAGCTAGGAATTCAACTCTAGTTCTGAGCTGTATTATAGATTCTAGTGCTATACTGTTCAGGTAGAGCAGAGATTCTGGAGAATGTTGTGCTGTACTGAAGTCTGGTTAGGAGATTATTGTATATAACTTTAGTGTCTCAATCGTCTACAACAGTGCACAAACTAAACACAGAAAGACAGAATGGTTAAAGTACTTAACTGTTTAAAAGATAAAGGATTAGGTTAGGGACTCTCTTTAATAGTTTTAAATTATCGAGAATGAGGAAGGAGTTTATTTCTGAAAATTAGTCAGCTTATTATTAATAGACAAGAAAGCATACATTTATATTTTACCTAGCACTGTAATGTCTAAAATTATCTGTGCTGATTAAACATTTTGGCCAACCTCTTTCAAAAGAGGCTACATGAGCTGCAGAACTTAGAGTATTGTGGAACAAAGACTAAGCTGAACTCCTGACAAGAGAGAACTGGAATGGAAGCTCTTCACAGAACTTATAATTACAATACATGATTCCATAACTGAACTTCACATAGTGACATTTCAGACAATCCATATATTTTTCTTCTCCTGTTAACTGTCAGTAAACTAGGAAACTCATAGTAAACTTACTAAATTCTTTAAATGTGTGCTGTTCAACTGAGTTGGCTTTAAATCCGGAAACTGATATTGTGTGTTTGCCTTAACAACAGCTGCAAAAACTCTTGGGGTATGTGTGTGGGTATTTGACATACAGATGAGTCACATGTTATAACCGTTTAGTTTTCTGGTGCCAAGTACATTTTGAAGTATGTAGTAGTTCATTATCACTGGTATGAGTCCAAATCTATCTTGATGCAACTTGATACTGGAATAACATATGAAGTTGTATCTTGGGTTCTCGCACTGGTTAACATTGTGGGGTTTTAACAGCAGCTCTGTTCTTTTGAAGATATTTGTGTTGAACAAGAACTAAACTTATAAACTTATGTTGTCTTTCAATCCCTAATGGCAGAATTTCTGTTGTGCTAACAAAAAAAAAAGGAAAAAAAAACAACCAAACTGGGTTAGAAAAATTAACACACTTTCTGTGATGGATAGAATAGGCTACAGAATAAACCATTCCTTCTTAATGTTTTAGCTTGCAATAATTTTGTGGTAATAATGGAATGGAAGGATACGCAAATATGTACCAGTACAGTTAGAATGATACTATAGTTAAAATTAAGAGGAGATGTGGAAATTGTTAGGTATTTTGAAGTTACTTTGAATTTTTTAAGTTTTGTAACATATGGTGTTAAATGGTCTAACTTAACCCATGTTATTTCTGGTAATAATAAAAAGATAAGTGCAGCTAAAAATATGCTGTGAACCATTGCTATGTTTTGATATACAAAGTTGTGGCTAACATATTGTAGAAAAATAGATCACCCCATTAAAACATTATCCAGTTCACTGATTCTCAAATTACTTTCCCCTTCTTTTCTGCTAGTTTAAAGCCCTCTTTCCCATCACTGCTCTCATACATATGAGTATTTCCGCTCTGATCTGTTCCATTCACAATATCTCTCTCCCTTAAATAAAAAGGAAAAAAAAAAGACCAAAAACCTCCCCCATTACTGCCCCCCAGGAATACGAGATGCAAACCCAAATAACTTTGAAGTTGTTCATGTCCCTGACTCAGTCTAAGTCTGCAAATTTTGCCTTGCATGTCCAAGCAAATTTGTCTTCTGCTGTTCACCTACCTGGGCCTTCTCTGCTTATGCAGCCTCTGTGCCCTCTGTCTACACCAAGGTATTATAGGGAATTGTATAACCTTGCCTGGGTTGTGATGTTTTGTGTGTGTGTTGGGTTTTTTTTGTTGTTGTTTTGTTTGTTCGTTTTTTGGTTGGTGGGGTGGGTTTTTTTTGTTTATTTCTGTTGGGGGGTTGTTTGTTTGTTTGGGATGTTTTTAACTCAGTCATTCCTCCCGTCCCATCTTACTGTTGCAGAAAGGGAGGAGAGTATGGGGCAGAATTGAAAATATGTTTTTCCAAAAATTGTTTTTCTTAATATTTTTTCGAGTCTAATAACAGCCTCCTGAAGGTTCTTCTGTGTCACAGCAGTGGCTGACACTAATATAGCAGTAGCAGATGCCAAGGAAAGGGTGGGGCAGGATAGCACTGGGGTAAGGGCTTGGGTAGTGCTTGCTTCTCAGAACAGCTCCCAACTCTGACATTGTGGCTCAGGGCTTCTGAAAACAGGATGGTGTCCTGTTATTTCGTAGGTCTTGATAGAAAGTGTGTTTTTTGTTGTTGTTGTGTGTGGTTTTTTTGTTTTATTTTTGTTTTTTTGTTTTATTCAGTAGTTTCTTCGTTAGGTTTTATTACCCACAAAACTATTATCCACAGCATCCTGCTGGGAGAGTGTTTTGAACTTGCCATCTGTTTTCATTTAATGAAAAAACAACTAATGGTATTTTTAATTTCTAATATACATTTAGCAAACAGCTTAAATTTTTGTTATTTACCAATAGATTTAAATTAACAGCTAGAATAATTAACAGTCCATTTAAAAACTCAATAATAATAATATAAAAAAACCCACAATTGACCCTTGTTAAGAAGATAAATCCTGAATTCTGCTAGTCTTCTGGCTGTGGCACAGGTTTGTACCATTCTGTAGCCTGAGCTGCTTTCATTTTCCATCCCAGTGTCCTCATCAAGTAGAGATTAAAGACAGTTGGAATATATCAAAATTTCTTCCTCTTCTTCCTTTCTTCACTGCCTGAAATATAATAAGTACTTCAACTAGAAAGTTCAGTCTCCAATTGGAGAATCATTTGGTTGGCCAAAATTATTGTGACTATTGAATTGAGTTGTATTTAGCAAAGCTTGAAACTTCTGATAACGTTAAAACTAATCTTGTTTTTCAGACTGAAAACCTAGAGAGTACAATAACCATACCAGATATCAGATTACATAGCAACCCTTCAGCTTTTAATGTTTACTGCAATGTCCGCCACTGTGTGTTGGAGTGGCAGAAAAAGGAAGCATCTGTATCTTTGGCTTCAAAGAACAGTGTACAGAGTGGGGATTCGGACAGTGATGAAGAAGAGGAATCCAAAGAGCCACCTATTAAACTTCCAAAGGCAAGTAACTGGATACTGTTTAAAATGTTTCACATATGTGGTCTGAAGTTGGCTTGTTCTTTCTGGCGATAGAGAACAGCATTTTAAGTCAGTTGCTCAGAAAATAGCTACAGTTTTATCTGTAGTTCATCTAGTCCAGAATCGTCTGATTTGTTGAATTAGAAAGGTCTGTGTACCTGCCCAATGATTCATTTTGAAGTCAATCAAATGTCAGGTAAACATTCAGCTTGCACTCCTTTATAAGTACTGGTGCTTGAAAATAAGCTACAGCATCTTAATTATTTTAATTTGCTGATTCACTTGTTTTGTACTGTGTAACTGCGGTGCATTCAGTTTTGTTCATCGCTAGCTTATTAATGGTACGAATTCTCCTTCCTTTTGTTATTGAGTCTAAAAAGCATATTCAGAGTAGCTTGTTTATATTTGGTCTAAAAACAGTAAAAATACTGAATTTAAAAGGTTGTTGCAGCAGTGATGATGTAGAATGTTCTAGTTGCTTAGAAAATGAGAATTTTACAAATGATTGCATTTAGATAACATTATCTGAAGGGCAAAGTTGTCACTCTGAAAATAACGGCGGAGAATTGCAGAGGAACATAACCAAGTCCAGTAACTGAAGTTTCATGGTTGATAATTGCAAAATAAAGTGCAGTCAGTAGAAATAAAGTTAGCATTGTTCATGACCTGCATCTGACCCCTTGTGGATTATATTAAACGAATCAGCAAGTGCCTGTTAGGTAGTTAATTTGAAATTTTAAATAAAAGGAACTGTAGCTATTAGTATGTACAAATAATAGAATGGCGCTTTAAAGATATTTTGAAATTAAAAGAAACTCGGGAAAGGATGAGATTTACTGGTGTTATGGACAGAACAGTTGCATGTGGAAACTAAAACATTGATATTGTTAAAGGTGTTGGAGAGATTATCAAAAAGAGACTTGGAAAATGGTGCAGTTTTAAAAATATGATGGCTTAGAAAAAATTGTATGGAAACCCTAGATAGGAAACTTCACTTTTCCTTTCTCAGTTTAGAAAATGGGTGAGCTTTTCTGTTAAATTTAATACAGCAAATATAAAATTGATGAAAATCAGTATGTTTTCAAACTATCCATTTTTAGCAAACAATCTAGAAAATATCAAAGAGTTCAGGATTTTTTTTTGCTGATTCAACAATGGCTTAGATGCTTGGTGCAACCTCAGTATTTTTAATAACTATCTAGCTAATATTGGATTTCTTAAGTCCCACTAAGGTAAGAAACCTTTTATTATTAATTTTGCTTGCATCCATACATTGAGAAAGGCATCCATCTGGATCTGTCTCACAGGTAGTAAAAATTTTAGCAACAACTATGTAAATGTCTTTGTGTCCTGAATATGTGTCTGTCTCATGCTTTGTTTATATGGTGATCTGGTTCATATGTATGATGAGTTATGTTGGGTTGAGCTTAGTTTGTTAAATATGAAGTTATTGAAGTTTCTAAGGCTTATAATATTTACTAGACCAGTTTCTGAAAGTAGTCATTAGCTTATTAAAAAAAAATACTGATGTCTTTTGAGTTTGACAGTGAGGTGAAAGTCAGATCCAGAAAAAGTTGTAACCAGGATTTGTGCTTTTCCAGATTCTGCAGAGTTAAACTGGTGAAGTTAGTCCTTGGTATTTTTTTCTTGTTTGTGGAAATTCTTCATATAGTTGAGAATAAGTGGAAAACATTATAATTTTTATGCAATTTACATGTCATATTGAAGTATTCTCGTTCAAAAAACTTAAAGAAGTTAGGTTTGTTAGAGCTTTTATTTAGAACACATTTCAGAAATAAAAGTTGTCCTGTACTATTTCTATATTAATATTGAGAACAATTGTTTTTAGCAATTGGTAAAAGAGACACAGAGACAGAACTTCCTCATGTTCAGGTACTAGCACAATGAAGTTTGTATTTTGATTGCCTCTAGACAATTTAGTAACTTGCTGTGGGACAGAGACTGAGGCTACAGCAGGGCTTGTATTGGCTAAGAGACCCTTCAGAAAGCAGCTACAAGCCTAAGATGTCTTGAAAAGAACTGCTTGCTTATTCTGTTCTTCAGTGCACAGTCTGGAGCAGCTCAGAGACAGAGAGATACATGCTTTTATATTGACAGCTGGCTGAATGTGAGTCAGCGGTGTGCCCAGGTGGCCAAAAAAGCCAACAGCATCCTGGCTTGTATCAGAAATAGTGAGACCAGCAGGTCCAGGGAAGTGATTGTCCCCCTGTACTCAGCTCTGGTGAGGCTGCACCTCGAATCCTGTGTTCAGTTTTGGGCCCCTCAGTACAAGAAATACATCAAGGTGCTGGAGAGAGTTCAGAGAAGGGCAAGGTCTGGTGAAGGGTCTGGAGCACAAGTGTGATGAGGAGCAGCTGAGGGGACTGGGGCTGTTTAGCTTGGAGAAAAGGAGGCTGAAGGGAGACCTTATTACCATCTACAACTACCTGAAAGGAGGTTGTAGCATGGAGGGTGTGGGTCTCTTCTGCCAAGTAGCAAGCAATAGGACAAGAGGAAATGGCCTTGAGTTGAGCCAGGGGAGCTTTAGATTGGTTATTAGGAAAAAATTTCCAATGGAAAGGGCTGTCAGGCCTTGGAACAGGCTGCCCAGGGCAGTGGTGGAGTCACCGTCCCTGGACGTGTTTGAAAGGCATTTAGATGAAGTTCTTAGGGATGTGGTTTAGTGGTGGACTTGGCAGTGCTAGGTTAACAGTTGGACTTGAAGATCTTAAAGGTCTTTTCCAACGAAAATTCTTCTATGATTCTATATATATGTGTGTATATATAATATGCATACATATACAGTAAGGCTTAAAAAAATATATATATTTCTTGTGTGATCTGCTCTAGGTGAACCTGCTTTAGCAGATTTGTTGGACTAGATGTTCTCCAGAGGTCCCTTCCAACCCCAACCATTCTCTGATTCTATGAAGGTGAAGAGACCTGTTTTAAGAAGCTTACACAGTCTGTTGATCTCAGATACTAAAAAAAACACACAAACTAAAACCTGTTCAGAAAAATCCTAGCATAACTATCCGTTGTTGATTCCTGCTTTAGCAGAAGTTCACCAGATTATTTTCTCCACTGTGTTAGTTTCTGTGCTTTCTCCAGTTGCTTCTGTTAGCTCCTAGATGAAGATTTTTTTTGTCTCAAGATTGGAAAGAATTAACTTCTCAGTTTCTGTCAAGAATACCATCACTGAAAATAAAGGGTATTTCTAAAAATGTACTGCAGTGTATTTTGTTCTCTAGCCTATAAGATGATGCTGAGTTATGGATCCTGGAAAAATTACCTGTACTGTTATTTTGTTGATGGGTTTTTTCCCCCTGTAGAATCCATGAATGTGATCCCCTGCATTCCGTTGACGGTATGAAATGAAACGTGTAGTTGCAGGAAAATTGCTATTGCATTTTGAAGATTTGATTTATGTATCTATGCTTCCTCCAAAAATCAAACTGGTAGTAGAATAACTTCTGAAAGACAGGAATCAAAATAACTGAATGACAGCAAAGACAGTTACAAGGCATCCAGTTGAACTTAGAGCTGACTGTCAAAATAGATCTGTTTTAAGCATGAGCAGTTCCATTAACAATTCTATTTATTTTCACAGTTCAGTCTTTTCTGTTAGGTTTTACTAGGGGGTGAATCTATAGTAAACACAGTAAACTTTGACTCTGCTCCTGATAGAAACACATAGTAAAGTTTTTAAAGATATGATTACCTATTTGTAATGAGTTAACTCTATTAATTTTTCTTTCATCCTCATCATTATTACATTCTGAGTTTGAGAAGGATGCGAAAGGAAAAGTCAGTGTAGAGAAGCATAATTACCATCTCAGAATATTCAGGAATGCTAAGAGTTAGGAGTGGCTGTAACAGTACTCTTACAGTTGTTGTATTAGTTGGCATAATGAATGTCTGATGAGCATGTATGCAGTTTTGGTAACAAGTAATTATTTTGGTTTTTGTACAATCTTGGAGACTTCGGAGGGGAAAGTACTAGTGCTGCCAGTATCAGCTGTCATATGCATCATTACTCCAGTTGGGAGGTCATGTTGCCAGCCAATTCTAGCTCGCTGGTTTGCGTTAATGAGCAAGGAGAAAGAGGTCTGTCAAAGTGTGAACTGGACAGAAATTACAAGGGCTCAGCAGTAGTTTGTCTTACACTGTCCAAAAATTAAGTTTCTTTATTTGTTTCAGGGATGTATTACTTTGCTTAAATATACTCTTTCATATAATGACATTACTTCTGTGTAATATTTGATGGCACAATTGTGTAGGTGGGTTCTTGATTTTGATTCTTTTTGGAATTAATATTCTGTATAACGTTTCTGTTATTCAAATAACTGTCTTGTTCTGTGAACACTGGCATATACCTTTGAAGAAGATCCAGAAGTATTGTATTAACAGTTTTTCTTAAATGTCTGTACTTCTTTAGATCATTGAAGTTGGATTATGTGAAGTCTTTGAACTGATTAAGGAGACAAGATTTTCCCATCCATCCTTGTGCCTCAGGAGCCTACAAGCCCTTCTTAATGTGCTCCAGGGCCAGCAACCAGAAGGCCTGCAGTCGGAGCCTCCTGAAGTCCTAGGTAATCTCTCATCTGTTACTGTATTTGTATTAACATACATCAGTTATTGTATTGGACAGAAGAAAATGGTTCCTAGCAGGTATTTGCGAGCTAGTGAAATGCTTGTTCTCAACAGACTGACTTTATTCTGGAATGTAAACTCTGTATGGTATATGTTATCAGTACTTTCTCAGCATTAGTCTTTTGCAGAACAAGAATGTTGTCATGGAAAGGTGTGGTTATATATATATATAAAAGTAATTGTGTTGTTGCTGTGTAATGCAGAGTTTCACTGAAATATAGTACACCTTTCAAATTGTGATCAATTTGTCTCGCTGAAACTATAAAATACTTGTTCTTATTGGAAAAGTTAAATTCTCTTGTGATCTGCTGTTGTAATCTACAGCTTAGATATTTAATGTTATAATTTATATAAAGCTGCTAAACGAATTGTTAGAATTCTTGCTTTTACTTTTTCCAGCCATCCAAATGTTTTCCTGAAAACTCATTTTGCTTGTAGTGATACTGAAAATAAAACTCCTGATGTCTTGAAGTGTATGATGGATTACATCCTTTAATTTAAAATACAATTATCTTTCATTAATTCATGTTTTTTACTGGTTTACAGAACTGCAAGGAAGGCTAAACTGCAACATCTGTTGCTTAAAATATATCTTAAGACTTTCTATGTATGTTTTCCTATGTTATGGCTTAACAGTATTCTATTTCCAAATATGATAGTAATTAGCTACAGAAAGCTTTTATTTTGTATTTATGCGTAGGGTATTAAAAAGCTACAAAAGTGGCTTTGTTGTGATTTAGTGCTTCAGTGATTCTTTGTATATATCAGGAGTAGTGACATTTATACAGTCCTAAAATTACACTTGGCCATTTGAAGGCAACACAGTGAGGCTGATGTGGCCCTGGCGGAAATGAGTTTGACACCCCGGTATATACTATTAAAAACAAATACGAGGTGGATTTTTGTTCACACCGTGGTTGTTACAGATGTTCAGCTGTAAACAGTGCTTGAAAAGGGGCATACGATCAAAATAATTTTCAAGCTTTGATTTTTTTTATTTCTGTGAGAAGTGGGAAGTGCTTCAACATGGGTAACAGTCACAAAGATTAGACAAGGTTGATTAAGACCTACACATCATCTCAGTGATGAGGCAGACTGAATAGGCAGGTGAAGTAACTCCTGGCCCATTTCTTATTAGTGTGTTCCACTGTAACAGAATGACTTAGTTTTTCTTGTTCCCTGACCATTGTGATAATCAAGACTTGATGTTTTCTGGATGAAAAAGAATGAAAAGTTAAGGATGTCATAGGCCTATTTAAATGGGATGCATTTCTGTCTGGAAATAGGGCTAAACTTACTGGCTGAAAAAAGATATGTCTTTTTTTTTTTTGTAAGTTTAATTTTGCATTGACTGGCAAATCACTTGCTATGATTTTGTGACATTTCCATGTAATTGCTGTGTTTTATCTGCAGAATCCCTCTTCCAGCTTCTTCTGGAAATAACTGTCCGTAGCACGGGAGTGAATGACAGTACTGGACAGTCCTTGACAGCACTTTCCTGCGCTTGCCTCTTCAGTTTGGTAGCTGCATGGGGAGAGACGGGAAGAACGTTGCAAGCGGTCTCTGCAATCCTCACCAATAACGGCAGCCATGCTTGTCAGACTATTCAGGTCTCGCACTAGGACTTCTCTGTATCTGGGAATTTGTCTAAATGATGTGTACATGAGTTCTGAGATCTGTTGTGTAAATTCAGTTCCCTCACTATTTTTGACATAAGGGCAGGTATTTTTTTGTCTCTCTTGGGGAAAGAACGGAAAATACAGCGTTTAAAAAATAGTCATGTTTTTCACTCACTATTTTACTGTTTAGGTGCCAACCATTTTAAACTCTCTTCAGCGGAGTGTACAGGCAGTTCTGGTGGGCAAAATCCAAATCCAGGACTGGTTCAGTAATGGGATAAAGAAGGCAGCCTTGATGCACAAATGGCCGTTGAAAGAAATATCTGTAGATGAAGATGACCAGTGCCTACTTCAGAGTGATGGTTTTTTCCTCTATCTCTTATGTAAAGATGGACTTTACAAAATCGGCTCTGGATACAGTGGGACAGTGAGGGTAAGGTGATTTCTTGTCTGATGAATGACAGTTAATATTTTAACTTTTACGAAGTCCCGTTTCAACATCTTTTGTAGCTTGCTAATGATCAGCTCTCTTGCACTTTGTCTAAATTTTTCTGATGATTTCTGTGAGAATTTTACAGCATTTTCTCACTATTTTCTTAATATGGCTGAAGATGTTATTTAGATAAATTGTTATGTGTGAAATTGGTATTTGTTAAATGATTGGAGCTTTTTGCTTTTCAGGGCCATATATATAATTCTACATCCCGCATCAAAAACAGAAAGGAAAAGAAGTCTTGGTTAGGCTATGCTCAGGTAGGTGGATAATTAAAATATAAAATGTGCACCCTACACAGCATCTCTTGTGATTTATTTAAGTAGGCCTTGTCTTAGAGCAGGCTTACACAGATACTGTATTGTTCCTTTGGCTTTAGTTATAAAACCATTTTTTTGGTACTGACTTTGAAATTCTGGAAGATGAGGAACAGATGATGGTACTGGCATATGGAAAGGAGTAATGAAAAGTGTCAATGATTTGTATTGTCGCTGTAAGGCTTTCTCAATACAATGGTTTAACATGTAAATTTATGAATTGTACAGTCAATTGATGTGTGCTTCTTAATAAAGCTGGTGGATATAAAAATGCGCTGTTGCAACAAAATAGTGTAAAAAACACTTTAAATATCTATTTATGAAAGTAAATTGATTTTGAAACACTTGCAATAAAATAAGGAAGTACTGGTTTGGTTGGGGTAGGATTGAGAGTGTGTAAACCATAAGTAAAAGAGAATTGTTACTGCAGAGAGAACTATATTTGGATGTTTTGTTGTTTTCTTAGGGTTAGTCAGTTTCTGGAATATCAACCCCCTTTTTCATATACCTTTGCTGTTATAAAAATAGTGTGTTTTTGAGAATCCTGTTGTTATTGCTGAGTGCTCTCTCTCGAAAAAACAAACAAAACAAAACCCAAAACAACAAAAAAGCCAAACACTAAACAAACAAACAAAACCACAAAACCCCCACCAAAACAAAACAAACCTCTGAAAGTTAAATATCAGAGAAGAATGAATTTGCTTCACTTTTTAACTACTGAGAAATTTTCATTTTGTATTTCCAGTTATTAATAATTAAGTGATCTCATTCTCTCAGTGTGAAATTAAGTGTAATATGTATTCTGTTATTACAGTTATCATACATATACACAAAATCTGGTTTTGTTTAGTATTAAAATGGATAGATCACCAAAAGGTGTACTGGTATAATAAAAATGTATGCAGATGCATTCATTCAGGAGCCTGTTTTATCAGTTTAGAAAGGAATAGGATCCATACAGTTCACTGTACAGACTTATATGTTTGCATGTTCTGTACATAGATATAGAAATAAATATATTTGATGTTCTTTGAGGCTTGTACAGGTGTATGTAATCACACAGTGCCTTTACCCAAAGGTACTGCTAATTGGAAAAATGTCACTCTGGGGCTATATTTATAGGGAGATGTTTAAGTTGCATTTATTGTTAAGTGTATGTCTGTAAAGGAGGTAAGATATGCCCTCAGTCTCATTTCCCTTCAGGTGCTTGCTTAAGTCAGCTCAAAATCAGATAATTTTTCTTCATTTATGCAAGTTATTTTAGATTGAAGCTTTTCTATGTACTTTAACGCTCTTTACTTATTCTTCCAAGTTTGTGTGGGTTTGTTTTTCCTCATTTCATAGAGGTTGATTTTTCCAGGAAAATGTAGATAGTTTAGATGGAAGGAAAAGGCTTGGTTGGATTTGTCTGTTATTGTTAAATGACTGTAATAAGGGTTTCTGACTCTTGGACAAATGACAATATTCTGAGGTTAAGCCTCAGTGACCTCCCCATGAAATGCAACCATTCTTAAATGTGTAGAATCTCCACCTGAGGCCAATTGTGCTTCAAGCAATTGGAAACCATTGTCATATCTCCTGTGATGGCACTGCTCTTGTCAGAATAATTACTGAGCCATTATTCATATTGATCTCTGCAACCTCCTGTAGGTGAATGCTACTTTGCTTGGCCTCAGTCACCTTGAATGAGTGTGTTCACAAGGGCCCTTAAGGAATCTTTCCTTCCCTGTACCTTTGTAGCAGACGTGCTTTCTAAGCGTAAATCCCCCAACTGAGTTTCTACCCTGCTCCCTCAAAACCTGTGAAGGGTTCACAGTCATTGTAGGATTGAAAAGGATGTGAGAGCAAAGTTGGCATATTGCATCTCTCCTGGATCTGTGCACATTATGCAAACATGGGGCCTTATGCAACCTATTTAGTTTAAGGTAAAGCAAAACTTGATTCACTGTGTTTGTTTAAAAGTGTACTCAAAGTTACAGAAAAAACCTCAAATGTGAGTTTCAGGTAGGTAAATCTTTTTTACTGAGAAACATTCTAAACTAGGGGCCGAAACAAACCTTTCAAAAATACATATGTATGAACAGAGAGGAGAGACTATTTTGGTATACCAAAGGTGACTTCTTGATGTGGGCTTCTGATCAGAATAGGTAATTTTGGGGATATGAAGATATTGTGCATGTTGAGAAACAGAAAGGGGAAATCATTAGTCCTTAGTATCACCCTTTCCCCTATGTCTGGTGAGGAGTTGGGAGGTGAGCAGTGTAAGGACTCATTGTATGTAGCATTGTGTCGTGGTTGCTGTCGCCAAAATCCCCATGTACTTTGCAGGAATTTCTTTGAAGAGCTCAGAAGGAATAAATGCATGGAATCTTGTTAGTGTGGGAGTCAAAGTAGTTAATTAACACTTTAAAAAAAATTCTCTAGTTCTTAACGCCCATATTAATATTCATTAATGATCACTCTTTTATATGGGGCAATATATGTATCTCCTTTCTGGATCTTTTGTTGATTTGGAAAGTGGCGACAGAAACATGGGTTTTTGCTGTGGCTTTTATCTGTAATTGTGTACACATATGAAGAACAGGATTACTATGTCTGGCTTCAAAAGCTGTATACGAGCATCAGCATGCTGATCTTCAGTGTGTAGAAAGTGTGGAGGAAGAGGCTCAAATTTCCAGTTTGCAGAATTTGAGTAGCGAAAGAAAAGTTGATTACCAAAATGAAACAAATTTGATGTGAAAGGTTTCCAAAACTTCTAAACAATAACTAAAAAAATGATTGCATATTTTTCACTTTTAACAATAACCTTTGATGTATTTCAGAGTATTTTAATACAAATATGTATTCTTATTCTTACCAGGGTTATTTATTATATAGAGATGCGAATAGTCACAGTATGACAGCCATAAGAATAAACCCTGAAACTTTGGAACAAGACGGTACAGTTGCTTTGCCAGGTATGAACCTCCAGATATGAGAAGATGGTTATAGTTTACTGTTTACATGCTATGTATTTTCAGGTAAGCAGAAGAGAAATTGAGAGAGATTTTTGAGATCACAAAGAGACTGGTTTTTATATTACTTTGGTCTGCTGCATTAGATCAGCTGCAGTATTTCATTCAGAGGTCTTGCATCTTACTCCAAGTGCTAGAAGAGGAAGAGTATTGCAACATTTTAGAACATATGATCATCTTAATTTAAGTACTCCCAACAGCTTAACTTCCTTCTTAAACAATTTTTACTTCTTCATTTGAACTTTGAGCATTTGGCTCAGATATGACTTTGTTTCCAGTATTTTTTACATGTAGGTAGTTACAAACTATGGCCAAAACCACGTGGTTTTTGATATAGATTGATGAACCATGGTTCTGATGTTTAAATTTGTGGGGGCTGTTGTTAATTTGTTTTGGTATTTATTTGTAGTTTTGTTTGGGGGGGTGTGTGTGTGTGTCTGTGTTTGTGGCTTTTTTTTTTTTGTTTGGCAGAAGTGCATTGTAACTTGCCTTTCTCTGTAGAAAATGAGGGTATTCCTGGAACATGCTTTAATGGCCTCCTGGTGAAACACATCTGTGCTCAGCCAGTCATGTAAACAGATGAAGGGCACAGAATATCTTTTGACTAAACAATGATGGGCTTATTCTGTGTATCAGAAGAAAGATTTTGTGTTGCATCCTGACATAAATAAGGCGGCACTGACTTGAAACATCAGAAGAATTCTCTAGGCTTTCTGTGTTTCAAACATAAAGAGGAAGCTTTTAACAAACTACGAATGTAGAGTTTAGTCTATGCAACTATCTGCAAGTCCTTAAAATGTGGATGTCGTCTTAAGCTGTTTGAACTTTGTGAGGCTGTATGAGAAATTTGAGTGAGAGCACATTCAAGGACCTGACAAATTGCCCAGTAGGATTGTTTTTTCTACTTCCTTCACCTCAAGGCAGCTTCTTCAACCAGTAGGGTCCTTTGAGATCCTTAATTATGTTACCATTACTAAACAAATCAGTGTTCTTCCTGCAAATCCTGAGAGACACTTGAGCAGTTTGAAGCCTACACTTCTGAGCTGCTATGGCTTTCTTTTGAAAATCTCAGTGAAGAGTGTCATTCGCCAAGACAGCCTTATGTTTATACTATAAAAAGACACAAATTAAACAAGAGCATGCCTTTTAAACAAAGACGTATTAAACATTCCATGCAAAAGCAAATATTTTCACTGTGGGAATAGCCATTCAGAAACCCCTCAAACTGTTTCACATTATTGCATTTCATATGGTTTGTGATGGTGTCAAAGCAGATTCTAGGTGTATTATCTTCTGTATTTTGATCCCTGTTTTATTTTCTGCGCTCCTACACATTTATCTCTATTATATTGTGAGCAAATATGGCCTTATTATTTTGGCTAGGACAAATTCAAAGGGGTCCACTTCTGATTATTTCTCTTTCCCATTAGAAGGAAAGAAATGAAGGTGAGGGGAGGGTATGCGGCTTATCCTGAGGAAACCTGAGTAGGTACATAACTGTAAATAGTAATGGCTTCCTCACTGTAATCTTAATAACAACTTGCAGCATGTTGTAGGTCTGAAAAACCACATCAGATAGAACTAGAGGGCAGTAACCTTGCTAACAGCTGAACACTATGACTCCAGCTGTTTCTTCCTAGTTGGTGTGGTTTTCAGACAGATCTCTATCTGGAGTTAACATCTTTCAAATGCCTGGGTTGGTGATATGTTTAAACAAGATATTTGTATTTATTCATACAGGGGTGCATAAGAGTTTAGGAGTTGATCCTAGCCAGAAGTCATGCGACCTTAGAAAACTCATTGAACTATGGAATATTATCTTCTCCTTTCTCAGACAGTAGCATCCCTAGCTTCTTGAAACCATAAACTTCTATTGCAAAGGGCAGTCTTTCTGTTCTGGCAGATGATGTAGCAAATCTGACAATGTATCTGCAACTACCAGACTGTGTCAGAATTCTGATATCTCATGTCTTTGCCAAGCTTCATACACTGTCCTTGAGCTGTAGAGCTGTCTTCTCAGTCCAAATATCACAGTATCACAGTATGTTTGGGATTGGAAGGGACCTCAAAAGATCATCTAGTCCAATCCCCCTGCTGGAGCAGGAACGCCTAGGCGAGGTCACACAGGAACATGTCCAGGCGGGTTTTGAATGTCTCCAGTGAAGGAGACTCCACAACCTCCCTGGGCAGCCTGTTCCAGTGCTCTGCCACCCTCACTGGGAAGAAGTTTTTTCTCAAATTTAAGCGGAACCTCTTGTGTTCCAGCTTGATCCCATTACCCCTTGTCCTATCATTGTTTGCCACCGAGAAGAGCCTGGCTCCATCCTCATGGCACTCACCCTTTATATATTTATAAACATTAATGAGGTCCCCCCTTAGCCTCCTCTTCTCCAAACTAAAGAGACCCATCTCCCTCAGCCTTTCTTCATAAGGGAGGTGCTCCACTCCCTTAATCATCTTGGTTGCCCTACGCTGGACCCTCTCCAGCAGTTCCCTGTCCTTCTTGAACTGAGGGGCCCAGAACTGGACACAATATTTCAGATGCGGTCTCACCAGGGCAGAGTAGAGGCGAAGGAGGACCTCTCTCGATCTACTAGCCACCCCCCTTCTAATACACCCCAGGATGCCATTGGCCTTCCTGGCCACAAGGGCACAGTGCTGGCTCATGGTCATCCTGTTGTCCACCAGGACCCCCAGGTCCCTTTCCCCTACACTGCTCTCTAATATGTAATTTCCCAACCTATACTGGAACCTGGGGTTGTTCCTGCCCAGATGCAGGACTCTACACTTTCCCTTGTTAAATTTCATCAGGTTATTCCCCGCCCAACTCTCCAGCCTGTCCAGGTCCCGCTGGATGGCAGCACAGCCTTCTGGCGTGTCAGTCACTCCTCCCAGCTTAGTGTCATCAGCAAACTTGCTGATAGTACACTCTATTCCCTCGTCTAAATCGTTAATGAATATATTGAATAATATTGGCCCCAGTACTGACCCCTGAGGCACTCCACTAGATATTGGCCTCCAATATTATAAATGAATCCCTGAATTCTATGTGATTTTCTAGGTGATTTGACCTGGTTTTACAGAAGTGGTTTTCATCTTGACTGTTTCTTTAAAAGTAATGCTGACTACATATTATACCTTAAAAATGTTGCTGTGTTCAGCTGAAGAGTTTGAAGTTATATGGTATATGGTTTCATTGCCCTTTGAAATTACATGTGAGTATCTTGGAGCTCAGGACTATTTATTTAATCTGAAAAGTACTGCTGAGGATACCTAGATGAGCTGAAGTAGTTATTAGCAGGCAGAGGATGCACTATATTAAAACAGATGATGTTTAAAGTCATCATCTCTTGAAGCCTCTAAGGAGGTAGTGATTAACAGGTGTCTGTAGTTTGTAAGCTCTTTCAGCTCCAGTAATCTCCAGACAGAAACCTTGGATATCTTTGTCCCCAGAACAATTTGCGAAATCAGATTGAGTAAGACTGCAGTTGATCCTGAGAGCTCCTTGCTAGCTGAGACACTAGAATCCTGCTTTTTGCAGGTGTTCCATTTGCCTTCCATTTTCTGCTCTCACCATTAATTTGGTATTTCATGCTGGGCCTGAATGTTATCTAATCAAGTGCTAATTTTTAGGAATTCTTCTGAAGAATGAATATTGAAAAGAAGGGCATCCCTGTTCCAGATTTCCTCTATGAACACACCTACTAAACATCAAACCAACCCCGAAAAATGTTACTGAGAGACTTATGTCTTCTTGAAATGACTCAAAAAATAGGCTAAAAGCATAATATAGACCCAATGGTGGCAAGAAAATCCTGTTTTCTTTACAGCTATGCTTATGTGAACATGTAATTTTCAGCTGTTCAAGGGATCTCAATACTCACCAAGTTCCTATAACCTTTCAGAAATGTCATTTAGATGATTTTTGTAGCTCTTCTTCATGTTGTTTTGATCGCTAGAATCATTTTGCAGCATAGAGAACTAGTGAGATGAACTGACTTGGGTCATTATATCCAAGGTTATTTTTGAGAGAACAATATTTCAAACTTCAGTGTGTCTGCCATTCTCCACCCTGCTTGCTGCTCACCCTCATTTTGGTTTATACCTGTATGTGCTCAAAGGGGGAGGTTGTCAACTGTAGGTCTGTTGATTCAAGATCCAGGAAGTGAAGAAGGCCACCTAATGCTTCTTTTGTTCCTCGTAAGATACTGCATTGGACAGGGCAGTATAGCAGGAAAAAGTAAACAAGTTTATGGCTTTGTGAATAATGTGTGTTTTTATCAGCTGTATTTTTATTTTTTTTTTTTAATAAAACACTCCACCTAGCTAGCAAAGAAATAGAAAACTTGCTGGTTATGCTGGAAGGATATTACGTATGCTTCATTTAGCATTAAAATTCTTGGATAAAATGACTGACACTGGATCTTTGTTCAGGATATGAAGCAGATATTTAGAGTGTAAAGCAGCTGTCCTGTAGTGTTTTTTGGAAAGGTCTCTTTCCTGTGTGTAATCAATGAAACAAGCATCTTTCAAGCCATATAATGTCAGTTTCTTTATTAGTAGCTCTATCAGCAGAGCAGGAAGGGAAGAAGAGATGGTGTGGGGACATACTTGTCAAGTGATATTTTTATTTTTTTTCCCCTAAAATGGGCAGAATTCTTTCCTTAACTATTTTTGCTTGGAAAAAAGCTGACCTGTTTTCAGTAAGTGTGTGATGCAATTAAGTATATGCTTTATAGTTTCCCCAAAACCTGGATTTTCAGGCACTGGTTTGGCAAAATTTATAAACAATGGAAAAATTAAATGAACAATGAAAAGTTTGTTTCTGTTTCATTCATTTCTGTACGTTTATATGCTGGACTGGGAAGACTTTTCTTTAAAGATAGTGGCCCCTAAAGTCTTTGGAAAAGGAGAAAGACTGACACTCTCAGAAAATTAAAGTTTAGTTGTGTGGTAATAGTTTAAAATACTCCTCACAGGTAAATACTAAATGCTTTTGTAGTTAAATATTGGAGTAACCCCTTACATTTCATTCAATGGAAAGTGCTGTAATAACTCCTAAAGGGACAGAGGAGTATCATATGCTTTTGGAGAGGGGAGGACCTAACATAATGTGTTATCAGAACAGTGTGACCTATCTTTAGACAGACTACAATTCTCATAGTGTGATTGTAGTGAGAATGAATTAGACAGAAACAGAGAATAGTGTATGTATGTTAATATAAACTGATGCAGTGCACTTCATCTTTCACAGATTGTCATACTGAAGGGCAAAATATCCTCTTCACTGATGGAGAATATATTAATCAAATAGCAGCATCTAGAGATGTAAGTGTTACATATGATAGCTAAAATATTTTTCTCTCAACTAAATTGTTTTATTTTACAATGTTTATAGCTTCCTTTTGGTTCATGTTTGGCTTTTTCTTCATTAACACAACTAAGGAAGAAATTAATATAACTAGAGATAATGAGAAACTGCAACCTTTGTGCATAAAGGAGCAGTAATTTGGTATTTATTCACACAGTTTTCATTTGTGATGGATTTTTCAGGGGTTTTTGTTTTTTGTTTTTTTTTTTTTTTTTGAGACAAGTTTTAAGAAATACTTTTTCTGAGGTAAATCTTATGCATGGAATAATGGCTTTTTAACATGTTATTTTACAGGATCTCTAGGGGATAAGATTCTTAGCGCTTGATTATAGTTTATTTTTTCTCATTTAATTTCATGTAATTGCTTTAGTACTTGTTGGGGAATTTCAGACAGATTTAATAGAAGAGGTATGAAAAGTACTACATTCCAATAGATTTATATAGGAAAATGGCCTATTGGCCAAAGCTGTGTAAACTTCTATGAGGGGCAAAGCAGTTCTAGCTCTTCTATGTTTTGTTCAACAGACAGTTACTACATTCTTAGTTCTGGGCTGGTCTCTGTTTTTTGACAGTGAGAAAGCTGTAAAACAAGGATGGCGCAGGAGTGGGGGTGAGACAGGGTTGACAAGAGATGTCAGATCCATTTTCCTGATAATAGAACGGCTTTTTTTTTTAATGTGGCCAGGTGAAGATACTTCATCTGCGCTTGCAAACAGAAACCGATTTTAGCTGCTCTTCAAAGCAGTCACTCTTAAACTGCATGCAGAATTTTGGGGTTTCAATCAGGAGTTGTTGAGGGCTTAAAAATAGATGTAAATAGTTAAGAAAAGCAAGATTTCTATAGTGAGTTTCAGAGTTAATTATTTCTATGGCAATGCACTATTTGCATAGTGTTTTCATAGAATTCATTGTATGTTTAAGGTCTATCAGATGCTTATCTTTAGCTCATCCTGTTTGGCACTTTCGTCTTTCCTCCTCTGTAATAAATGTTAATTTATTAATGTGTCTTCTGATACTTTACTCTGAAATAGTGTTATATGAATGCACTCAGACCATGAAAAGAAAATTATTGCATTTATTATACAGTGTAAAGATTTTTTTAAAAATTTATTTCAGGATGGCTTTGTAGTACGAATATTTGCAACAAGTACTGAACCAGTGCTGCAACAAGAGCTGCAGCTTAAACTTGCAAGAAAATGCTTACATGCCTGTGGCATCTCATTGTTTGATCTGGAGAAAGACTTGCACATTATCAGTAAGTCCTCTTCTTTGAAGGTTAATAACAAGCTAGTAATTCAAATAGTAATACTGAAACACTACCCTTCACTTTGTTTGCCTTTATTATGTGCAGGAATGTATAGCTTCATATTAACACATGGAGAAGTATAAGGGTTTTGAAACTGCTTAAGCATAATCCATACACTAATTTTGAACCATCTCACTGTCTATAGCACTGTCCATGGTTTTCCATTATTTTCCTCAAGTTATATAATAAATATATAATTGTTTGAAGCTTGAACTTCATAATATTGCTTTTGTAATGTGTAGTTAAGTTATAGAATTCCTTGCTATGAGTGCAAGTTAACGAATGTTAAAAGAACTGCTGGCTGGATTAATGAAAAATAAATGTATTGAATGATACTAAATACTTGGCAAGGACCTTTGCATCAGATTTTGAGATGCAAAATTGTTGATGTCTACAAAGGTGTTTTGGAGAAATTTGACATTTGCTTTGGGGTGTTTTTTGCTCGGTTTGGGGTCTGCCGTTGGCACTATCAGAACAAAAGTATATTTGACTACATGTACCTTTTGTCTGACCAAGTGCAGTTGCTCTTATCCTGTGCTTTTTTCCTCTTTGAACAACTCTCCCAGTTGTAGCCCATTAATCCTTGTTATGGCATCAAAACTGTGTTGCAATTTTAACTTTCTAAGAACCTTTGGTATGACAAACTCTGCCTGGCAGAGTTAGGTCTGTAAACTGGTCTGTGAAACTGCCTGGTTAAACTGTCCGGTTAACACAGTCTTGCTCACACAGGTACAGGGTTTGATGAGGAATCGGCTGTGCTTGGTGCTGGAAGAGAGTTTGCACTAATGAAAACTGCTAGTGGAAAGGTACTGAAAGTGTTCTGTAGTAAATAGCAAATTGCATCAATATATTTCTGCATGTTTTTAAATTTAATTATTATTTTCCACAGTTGTTTTTTGTCTTTTTAGTACATTAGAATGAATTTAGATGACAGTATTTAAATACATTTTCAGAGCCTGCTTTAAAGGGGAAAAAGGAAAACAGTTATTTGAAAACATAAGCAGGTGGTGTTGGTACCATTGAGAAATCTGTGGCTTGAGTTTGTAGGCATTTCTGCTCTCATTCTTACTTAGAGACAGTGTGGGTCTTCATTTTAGATTTGGGGGATGAAATTACCTTTTGTTTACAAATGATATATTGGCACACTTGTGAAATTTTTTTACCTCGTAACTTTCCGTAACAGTCTGACCATAGTCATTTATTTAAATCCCTACTTGATTTTTCTGATCCTTCAGAGGATTATTGGCTTCCCTTACGCAAAGTTTTCACCTGCTTTCTTTAAACCTATTCTTAATGATTTGGTATGTTGTTTCTGCTCACTGGAGACTGTTTTTCAGAGACATTGGCATTATCACTGAAATTAAGAAATATTTTTTCTTATTGTCACTGACTTTTTTTACCTTATTTACTGTGCTTCTATTTCAGCTTGTGAAACTAATGTTACTTTATTTGTATAAGCATAGATTTTGTTTTCATGTGTTCAGAATTGTATTGCTTTCTTGGAATGAAGGCCTTGCTTTGTTTCTAACAAAACAGTGAGGTTGGTCAAAATATTAATAAGCTTAACTTTTTTCTTAATAAAATTTAATAGTGTGAAACAGAATTTAGAGGTTAATTTGACCTTCAGATTAAATGCCTCTTCAATATAAAATTCACAAGTTTCCCAGTTTTGATATCTAAAGTTGTGGTTTTAGGTTGAAATACACCTTTATAAGATGGTGAAAGATGGCTTTAGCGGCCCATATAGGTTAACACACCCAGTTCATAGTACTGTTGAGTTGCTACTCAATTGTAGCATGGTTCTAGAGGAGACTTCTTAGTCTGTATAAGTGGTTTTGTGTTTGTTCATGTCACAGAATCACAGTATGTTTGGGATTGGAAGGGACCTCAAAAGATCATCTAGTCCAATCCCCCTGCTGGAGCAGGAACACCTAGGTGAGGTCGCACAGGAACATGTCCAGGCGGGTTTTGAATGTCTCCAGAGAAGGAGACTCCACAACCTCCCTGGGCAGCCTGTTCCAGTGCTCTGTTACCCTCATTGAGAAGAAGTTTTTTCTCAAATTTAAGTGGAACCTCTTGTGTTACCCCTTGTCCTATCATTGTTGGCCACCAAGAAGAGCCTGGCTCCATCCTCATGGCACTCACCCTTTATATATTTATAAACATTAATGAGGTCCCCCCCGTAGTCTCCTCCAAACTAAAGAGACCCATCTCCCTCAGCCTTTCCTCATAAGGGAGATGTTCCACTCCCTTAATCATCTTGGTTGCCCTACGCTGGACCCTCTCCAGCAGTTCCCTGTCCTTCTTGAACTGAGGGGCCCAGAACTGGACACAATATTCCAGATGTGGTCTCACCATGACAGAGTAGAGGGGAAGGAGAACCTCTCTCGATCTACTAACCACCCTCTCTTGTAATACACCCCAGGGTGCCATTGGCACAAGGGCACAGTGCTGGCTCATGGTCATGTGCAGCATTTTAATCTGTTACTGTTTACCTGTTATGTGGCCATTGTACATTTACTGAAAATAAGTTTTAAAAATGTGTAATTTGGTGTATTTAATTATTATTGCTATAATACAATCTTGTTTTTACACAGACCAGACATTTATCTTAAGTGTTTTAAATGCTTAGTTTCATCTGAATAGTTTCTTCTGAAGAGTTCTTTCTTGTGTGTTCAGTTCATCTTGCCAAACAATTATATATGAAAACTGTGTGGCACAGTAGAAATCATATTTCAAAACAAGCAGAGTCTAATCAGAATGTTTCCCACATTAAGTCAAAATTAATGGGTGTGTAGGACAGAGATATAGAAACAGTGTGAAGAGCGTCAGGAAAATTTCTGTGTGGTTTGAAGTTACAGGATTTAAAAACAATGCAGCTGTAAAAATTAAGCAAGTTTAAAGTGTCGTGGCATAACTGAAAATGATAAACTGTTTTATTCTAGATCTATTACACTGGCAAATATCAGAGCCTTGGAATCAAACAAGGTGGTCCTTCAGCAGGAAAATGGGTTGAACTCCCAATCACAAAATCTCCAAAGATTGTTCAGTTCTCTGTTGGACATGATGGCTCACATGCCTTACTTGTTGCTGAGGATGGAAGCATATTCTTCACAGGCTCTGCGAGCAAAGGAGAGGATGGAGAATCAAGTACGTATTATGCTTGTTTGATCAGTGATTGATAAAAGCCTATTAACTATTTTAATTTGAAAAGTAGAGTTAAGATTTTCCAAGAACACCTAAGCATGGCATTGGGTTTAAGTATTATGCCAGCCACGGGTCCTGACAACCAGTGAGTTGTCAGCCTCATGATGTGTACATTTTAATAGGATAATGTATATTTCACAGATAGCATTTTCATACAGTGTTGAAGCGTAACTCAAATTCAGATTAATCTCTCAATAATGTTCTAATATTGTCGTGTAATGTTACCGTTAAAATTAATATATTTTTCACAAAGCAGGTTTGTGGAAAAGCTCGGTCTGCTAGCTATAGAATTTGAAGACATATTTAATTAGACTGACATTTTTGTGCCTCAGTGCAGTTAGAAGTATGATTAATATCACAGATAAATATCAGTTAGAAATATGATTTATAACACTCAACTGTTTGTATGAAAATCATTCTATCAGTAGTAGTAGGTGGTTAGAATTTCAAAATTTATTTAAAATAGAATTAAAAAATTGATTTAAAATCTTGATAGCAGCCGTAGAGTCCAGATTTGTCTCGATCAACTGCTTAGGAATTTCACCTCCCAAGAGACTTGTTAACAAAAACTCAGTAGGCTGCTTATGTGAGGCATAGCATAGCTCAAGCAGAAACAAAGCATATTTAACTTATTATTCTTGTGAAAGATCAACTACACTGACAATATTCCTCAAGAATCTGTAGATTTTCCCATGTAATATAACTAAAATACAAGCAAGAATTTATTTTAAGGTTTGCTAATGCAAACAGAATGGATTCTTTAATGTGTTCAGGGGAGAAGTTAATAGTAGTACTCCTGTATAAAAGTCTGGATGACAAACATGGTATGTGCTATAGTAACTTTGTAGAGTTTTCCTAAATTCAAATGTGCTGAAAACTCTTTAGGACGAAATCATACTACTCCAGTAAATGTAGAGTAAATATAAAAGATTCAATCAAAAATATTTCAGGCAATACTTTTAAAAGCACAAATTTCAATATTTGTTTGCCCAGTTATTGGGAAATTATCCAAAATATGATTAAACTGATTATTTTTGTTGTATATTCAATTGATCTATAATTTCAGGTGAAACAGAAGTTTAGCATTTTGAAGTATATTGCTGTTGCTTCTTTAGTTTAAACAAGCAAAATTTAGGTGAGAAAATTCCGTGCTTACTGGATCTTCTTTCTGAAGAACTTGCTGATCAGGGTCGTTCTGAGTTTTTGTAAGTTCGGCCCTCTTCTGACTCATGTGGTTCTTTGACACTCCATAATTTGGCTCAGGGTGGATGTGCATAGGTTGTGGGGTTTTTTGTTTTTTTTCTTTCTTTTCGCTTGATCTCTCTTTAAACCTGGGCAGAGAGACTGGGTTTCTGTCAGCAGGGTACAGGTGTGTGTTCTGTGTAGAAAGCTGGTAAGTACCTGGCAGTTCTCTGACTTGGGTGAAAATTCACAGACAGTAATAGTAGCTGTTAGTTGTTTTATCCAGTCTTTAGCTACTTTGTTACTGTTCTGTTTGAGGACAGATTGCAAACAATGTTTTTGGTTTAGTTTTGGGTTGGTTGCTTTTTTAAAGTACTTTTTCTTCCCTTTTTCCCCCTTTGGGAATTTGTTGTGACTTAAAGGCTTTCTAAACATGGTTTTAATAAATAGAGAATTTATTAGTTTTCTCTGTGAACTTATTTTGCATGCATATATGTTCTTCTCAGATGACAATGAGGACTTTTTTTACTATGTCCTGCTTTGTAAAGTTCATAAAGTTAGTTCAACATATATGTAAAAGAAAAACTTGAAGAATCATTACTGAAATATACATATCTAATCATGACTTTGTTTACTGCTGGTTTTTTGAGAGAATCCAGTGTAATCCAATAAAAATTAGACCAGATCATAGAGATGGTTATTTTTTTCAGTAAGGAGTCTGAAAACTACCCTCTTATTATAAAACAAATGTTATTGTGCCTTTGAATGTGTTTTGATAGAATGACTTACAATTTATTTATTTACAGCTAAAAGCAGACGGCAATCAAAACCTTATAAGCCTAAAAAAATTATAAAAATGGAAGGAAAGATCGTCATATCTACAGCGTGCAATAATGGAAGCAGTTCCGTAATTTCAAAAGATGGAGAACTCTACATGTTTGGAAAAGATGCCATTTACTCTGATAGTACAAGTAAGTTAATGTTTGTCTTTTAAGTGATTTCTCAACCAGGCTAGTTGTAATTAGTCTGTAAGTATTTTAGCCTGTGGAAACGATGTTTGTGTGTTTCTTACTCTTCTGATAGATTTCTGAATTTCTGCTGATTCAGACAAATGTGACAGAAGGATAGAGAAGACAAGTGTCCGTAAATTCTGTAAAAGTGTATTGCAGCACTGGTAACAAGTACCTGAATGAATGCTTTCACTTAGAAAAAGAAAAAAAAAATCATTTGTTATATTAATCTGACACTAGAAGGCCGTGCAGGGAGTAGTCACAGAAATCAGACGTGTTTTTATGAACAATGGCTGCAGGAAATCAGGCCTTATATGTTTCTTTGCTCACAAGACAGCCTGTTTCGAGTTTGCATGTGATTCAGTACATCTCATTTTCAATAAAATATAAAAGAAATAAACCTTGATGTCATTATGACTCCTTTAGAATTGTTTCTTGGGACAAGTGATTTGCAGTAGTGTTTGATTTGGTTTTGGGTTTCCTTTCTTTGCAGGATAAACAGCCTAGGCCTAATTCTTCTTTCACTTCTTATTCTAACACTTCTTCTTTTAATATCTGCTGGTTTTCTCACTTGCCATTAATCTAGAAATTGTCACCCTCCACTAGCAATTCTGTTATATCGCTGTCAGGTCGAAGGTGCAATTTACCACTCAACTGTTTTATGTTTTACAGGTTTAGTAACAGATTTGAAGGGCCATTTTGTGACTCAAGTAGCCATGGGCAAAGCTCACACCTGTGTGTTGATGAAGAATGGAGAAGTTTGGACATTTGGTGTAAATAATAAAGGACAGTGTGGTCGAGACACAGGCTCCATGAGCCAGGGAGGAAAAGGTGAGAGACCTACATTTTTTTTCCTTTTGTTTTGTGTGCTGGAAAATATCACAAGCGAAAGCATAGCTAAGCATTTTATTATAAAATATAATTACAATGCTAAAACTTGTGTACATAAAACACGCTTTAAAGAAACAACCAAGTATGGATACTTTCATTTCATTTTCTTCAAAATGAATAAAACTCTGATCTACGAGTATTCTTCAGAGCTTCCTCAGTAGCCACTGTTGGCCTCAGAAAACAGCTGTTTCTTGTTTCAATATCTTAGGTTTTGGAGTTGAGAACATGGCAACAGCAATGGATGAAGACCTAGAAGAGGAACTGGATGAAAAAGATGAGAAGTCCATGATGTGTCCTCCGGGCATGCATAAATGGAAGCTGGAGCAGTGTATGGTGTGCACCGTATGTGGAGATTGCACAGGCTATGGAGCGAGCTGTGTCAGCAGTGGGCGTCCTGACAGAGTACCTGGGGGGTAAGGAAGCATCTGGAAATAACACTTGCTGCAGGGTGGTGAATGGCTAAAGCATACGTTGAATGTAAACTGGTTTTGATATGTTCTTAAACTTCAATCTAAGATAATATTCCATCTAAAAAGAGTCTGTGCTTCTAAAATCGGAAGTAGGTTAAAGTTTTTGTAAATAGCTTGTGGTGGTTGCAGATGATTTAGTTATAAATGCCGTTTTTTTCCCATTTCTTTAGTGTGTAGCTCTTTATTAGATAGAAACTGTTGAATATGAACACTAATCTGTCTCCTGAGAGAGCTGCTGGCTTTGAGATAACCTTTCTTCTTACTGTGGTGGAAGTTCTTTATCTTGCTGTTGCAGTTGCTTTTATCTATTACTTCAGGGTTCAGCGGCACAAAGGGCCACCACTTTCTGTACATATTGCTGTTACTATTTCTCCAGCATTGCATGCGCTCATCGTTTTCTTGTTCGTGTTTTCATGTAGTGTATGTTCAATTAAATGAAGAAAAGTTAATGCTTAGAAGTCAGTTCAGAGATGTATGGTCAGCATATGCTCCCTGGCACCGCACCACAGCATCTAGGATTTAAACTAGCTATACTTTTTATTTATCTCAGGAGAAAACTACATGTTCATAGATATAACAAGCTAATAATGTATATTTCAATTACCAAGGCATCGGTAACGCATGAAAATAAAAGGTAGTGATAAAGCAACTCTGTTTGCTGCAGAATCTGTGGCTGTGGCTCAGGTGAGTCAGGCTGCGCTGTATGTGGCTGCTGCAAGGCGTGTGCTAGAGAACTGGATGGCCAGGAGGCAAGACAAAGAGGAATCCTTGATGCTGTAAAGGAGATGATACCTTTAGATCTATTGCTGGGTAAGTGGTATCCAGTTAACAGGATGGCTTGTAATTTTCTTGTTTACTGCACTTTTTTTTACTCAGTACATCTGCTTATGCTCTTTAATAAACTCAGTCCTGCAGTTGACTTTTGAAATTTGAATTGGCATAACAGATTAATTTAGAAATAGGTTTGTTCTTTTCAGTTAATATTTCAGTTAGTATTTCAATTCTTCTGTGTGGTAAAACTTAGTATCTCAAGTAATGCAGTTCTTTCTTTCTAATCAAATTACTGAACTTTCAGATTTAAAGGACAATTTTAGTATATTACTGTTAAAATGGATAAAATGTTGCATAGCAGCCAGATTTATTTATTGGTGATATAGCAAAGTGAAATTCATTCTGGTAAGTGAAATATTTTTAACTTGCCCTTACTGTGGACATGTGTGCCATTTTGACCTATATGGTTACTATACTA
Source organism: Columba livia (assembly GCF_036013475.1). Classification (NCBI taxonomy): domain Eukaryota; kingdom Metazoa; phylum Chordata; class Aves; order Columbiformes; family Columbidae; genus Columba; species Columba livia. Next base: position 45,892,300 of record NC_088602.1, on the reverse strand, counting down.
ATGCTGATACTACAAAGTTGATCTTTTCCTTTTTTGATAGCCTGAATGTTTTTCTATAATCTTTTTATCAGCAGGGGTTTTGCAGTCACAGAAAAGACATGGAATACTGTTTCTTGAAAACTTTTTTCTTTTTCCTCTCAGAAATTATCAGAAAGAAAGAGCTGTCAGGAATGTGTAAACTACGTTTTAAAAAAAACAAAACCAAAAAAAACACCTCCTGCCCCTTCACCCCACGAAAAATACCCACCTTAGGGGAAACATACCAACTGGTGTGTTTATTGGAAAATATGTTTTGGGATCTTGCCTTGTAAGATCTGTTGTCACAGCATTTTTAATATTGTATTCTCTCTACTTACAACTGAGTGATTACAGGTCTTGGGAGATCAGACTTCTTATTTTTTAACATTTATATTTACTTAGAGCCCTTAATCCTGCCTGTATGTAGTATCTGATATAGAAAAGTACCATAAAATAATCAGATGCATGACTTTAAAATATTTATACATCTCACCAATTTGGGGGATGGGGGTGGGGGGGGTAATAATATTAATAAATTGTATTATATATACGAAGCAAAAGTTAAATAGAAACTAGTAGGTTCTCTTGATAAATTAACACTAAGGACTCCAAATAACTTCACTGTGCAGTCCTGATACTTCCATACAGATATTTCTAAATGTAGTTTGCTTATATATGGCTATGACAGAAGTAGGTTTGTACTGATGGTAACCATGGCATTAGCAGCTCAGCCTCATAGCTCTCTTCTTATGCATGACCAGGGAGGAGTTCTGGTTTTTGTGCTAACGTCTGCTTTGCGAACTCCTCTCCTAGAAGGACAGACAACAGCTCTTGGCCCTGTGTTGGGCTTGGCAGTGTGAGGTGAGGGCATTGCCCACATTTGTCTGCAGAAAAGTGACAGTGCCTCCAGGTGGAGTTTTTATTTGATACTGGAGGCGAGGTGTATTTTTTTTTCATGTTGTTGCCATTTGCTGAAAAAATATTGGAAAAAGGTAGGTTTACAGTAATTTTATTATCACACTCATTCAAGTAATGTTTTCTGTTTAAAAAAGTGTGTATCAGTTTGTTTCAAATTCCTGTTACATGAGCTAGTTTGAAAGTCAGATTTGTGTACATTAAAGTAATTGCATGCTCCTTAGTAAGCACGGAGCACATAGTGGTAAAGCATTCTTAAAATAAAAAATACCTAATCTATTCAAAATTTTAAAAATATAAATATTTAAAATTTTTAAATATTTATATAATTTAAATAATATATAATTTAAATAAAAATATTTTAAAAATATAAGTAATTTTATGCTTGTTTTAATAATAATCCTTTCTGAAACTTTTTGGGGCAAAATTGAGATAAACATGACCACGCGTAACTGAATATAAATATATATATGCCTAATAGAAAGAAAGTACTAAATACCATTCAGTGATGTTCAAATGGTGGCAGATCAATGAAAACTGGGAACTTCAGATATAAGGCCTAAAACTCTTCTCCAAATTTGCTCAATGCCCTTCATTATTTCCAAATACTTTGTCAGATTCATGTAAAGAGCAGGCAGTAAGTAGGCTTCAGTTTTTATTTACTTGACTTCTAGAGTTTATTACCATCATAACAATTTTTAAATACAGTTTTATGTATTTTATTTTCTCAATATATGTAGCTGTTCCTGTTCCTGGCGTTAATATTGAAGAACATCTTCAGTTACGTCAAGAAGAAAAGCGGCAACGTGTGAATAGGAGACATAGATTGGAAGAAGGAAGGGGTAAGTGACTTTCTTATTGATGAGAGGCTTGAATAGTTTAAGCAAACTTCTTAGTCTGTTTTCTAAGAATGGAAATTAATTAGTTTTGCTCCAGTGAGCTAATACAGTAACCAAACAAAATTCACAACCTGAATAGCCATCTTATGCTGTTTAGGCTGCTTTTGGATATTTGTGGAAAATGTGCATGTTTAATGAAGTCTGCTTATAAGAATCAGAATTTTAATGGTGGAGAGTGGCGATTTATATCACTTTAATATAGTCAGCTCTCATCTTTTGCTGTTTCCTAGTTGAATAATAGTTTTAAAAAATGTAGAAGCTGGAACATTGTTTATATGAAGAGTTTATATGCCTTTTTGTATGAAGACTTGAAATGACAGCAGGCTGGTTCAGTGCTAGTTACCTATAACATGAATAACTTTGTTACTATTAAAGTATTGAGTTCCTCTTGTATACTATTAAGAGAATGTATTGTTTTATAAAATGAACTTCTGTATAGTTAAATAGCATGAAAAAATTTATACATTGAATTAAAAACCAAACCAAAACACTGCATCATTTAAAAGTTTTCTTGCCTTGTCTATTATCTACCGTGGGAATTATTGTTGATTTTCCACACAAACAATATGTACTTTAACAGGTTTTCAGTACTTTTCTTGTGTTTTTAATACCTCTGTGTCTTAAACTTTTAAATAATGGAAGTTGAGAGATTTGGACTGATACGAATCATATTTTAGTGAAGCATTATGATTTGCTTGGTAGGATTATTTTGTGTTAAGAAGAAAAACAACTATTGGAATTTTATGCTCTTCAGTTTCCTGCTGTGTTCCTTTTAGGAATTAGACAGTGTTTTTACTCAGATGCAAAACATGCATTGTGATCATGCTTAGTTCCTAGACTCCGTGCGAGTGAATCTTGTGGGGAAAATTGTGGCTTTATTTCACTTGCTTGTAAGAAATTACTTGTCTTACCACAAATAAGGAACAACAAGGGAGAGAAGGCTGACAGTTTCATATGCATGCGGAAAAGGATGCAATATTTATTTTTCTTTGAGGCTTTGTGGTTAATTTTAGTTGTGAGGTGGAGAGGGGAAGCCTTTTTTCTTTTGTCTAAGTCATGTTGGAGCTGCATTGCATACTGCTCACAAATATTAGTTACAGTTAACAATAATTTTTTTCTTAAATATGCAATGAATACCTGGATATTATTGAAAGCTGCAGCTACTCAGCCTGGAAAGGTAGTGATGACATTAGTCAGTTAAAGGCCAGACTGACTCTGTCAAGGTCTTCAGATACGCAGTGTTCTGTTTGTTAGGGTTATGATTTTTGGGTTGTAGTGTGCTAATCTGTGGCTTTTATTTTTCATGCCAGATCAGTGCGAAACAAAGCATGTGTAGTTTTTGATAGTCAGGAACAGGATCCATTACTGAATGTTGCTGATGAATCTTTAGTTACAAGGTGACCTTTATTTAATACACCTGTTTTCAGTAGATCTGGAATGTCTTATAAACAAGAGGACTATGAAATATTTTGAAGGAAACATGGGAATATTTCATGCCTAAAGCAAGCAAGCTAACAAAAAATCACAAAGAAATCTCTCACTCATTTTCCCACTGAATGTTTTTAAACTGGAATAAAGTTTAGGACAAAGGTGTAAGAGCACAAGTGCCAGAAGTACACTGGTTTCTGCACTGCAGGTTTTTAAGTGGTCTAATTGTTTGTGCTTCTTTACCAAACCTCCAAATTTAGTCCTGTTACAGTGACAGCTGATTTAAAATATGTTCTCATGATCCACTTGAATTAAGGGAGAAAATGATGGTTATGTCTACAGGTTTGACAATCATTTAAATCCTTCACGAGATCAGTTGTGGTTTCTTCTATGGAAGATGAGTATGCTCATCTTTATATGCATTTTTTCTGCAAATATGAAGTAATGAATTTCAGTATTCTGGGAAGGAGAAGTAGTTGTCATGAACAGCTACAATATCAGTGGCCTAGTTAAATGTTATCTTTTCAGTCAAGAGCAGTTAACTAATCTCAAACATCTTCCAAGCCAAAGTAACCTGCTAGTGTTGTGGGGGACCTGTGTATATGCTGTTCAGCAGCTCTAAGCTGAGTGGTAAGTAACTTCAGAAATTTTAGGCGCTTATGATGATTTGTCTGTTTTTTACCTTGAAATGGCAGTCACAACAGATTAAATTATACTTGCTATGACAGAATTGTAACCAGTAAATGTTTTTTTATGTTTAGAATCAGTTATTCATGTTACTTCACTCAAGAAATAAATTTTATTTTAATGACAAATTAGATCCTTAAATTAACAGTAGAAAAAAGTTTCAGTTTGGGATTATAGATCTATTATTTACAAAACATATAAATTTCTTAATATTGGTTGTATTTCTTTGCTCTTTTCAGTGCAACAAGTGCATACAGTATGTTCAGGTGACTAGTTTTGCTCCTTTTCTCTGATGGTGGTAGAGCTACTTCACTCAGCTGCTTCTTTCTGCTTCTGGCTTAATGGCTGTTGCAAGAGCAGTGAAGAGGGCTCACAATCAAGTCAACATTTTGGAGTCTGGTGTATGACCTCTTGAGAGAGAAAGCCAGCTGCATTCATCACAGCTTCTATGCTAAATCATAATTTCCCAACATAATTATTGATTGATCTTTCACTGTTTTTCAAGTTCTGGTGAGAAGTGAAGTAGCTGATGTACCATAGAAAGAAATGTTTGTTGTTTTTCAGCCTAGTTTAGAACTTGATTTGAGTGGTGGGAGGTGAGTGTAGGAGTAGCTGCACTTTATTATTTTCTGTAGTAATGAGGAAGTTTTGTATGTTAAAATGTTCAGAACATAGATTATTTTTCCTTTCCTATCAAACACCAATTATTTATTAGTCTTGGGGGTATTAAATTATTATTAAATTAAATTGCCTTGATGGAATACAGAAATCCCTGGGCCATGTTGTATAATTAACACAGTAAAGCTAAGATTACCATTTATTGGGTGAACCAATCTTGAAAGCTGTTCCTACAACTTTTTCAGATCGATATTTGAAGTAATAGAATTTAGAAGCAGTCTAAGATTTCAGTTTGTTGCTTAGAGGTAATTATTTTTTTTTCAGAAGGCTGTGAGAATGTGGAAATAGCTTTTAAAACAAATTATATTTAACTAATACACTAAAAATACAGAAATAACTCTTAACACGGAGATAATAAATGTTGTCTTTCTTCACTGGTATTTCACTACTTTTGTTTCTCAGCCTATGATGTAAAAACCTTTAGAGGTTCAGAGCTGAGCTACAGATTTGCTGTGTAATTAACCAAGGTTTAGCTTTTGATACCCCTTTAAAAAGGGAAGATTATTTTCCTTCAATCTTACTGTGCTTGGAACAACAAAAAGCCCACAGGAAGTTGATAATTTCATTTAAAGCTCCTGTCTGTTGGGGGAATATTATCTGAGGCTGCCTTTATTTGGGCAATTCCTTTTTTTTTTAAATGAACTGATTCAGTTAATACTGTAGTAGGCTGAGTATCATATAAATCTGTTTAACATCTGCCCAAGCCACTATGAGCTTGAATTCAGTTTGTCAGTAACCCTAATCTTTGTTCATTGCTGAACATCTGCCTAAACACACAGCAGAGCTATCTACTCAAATCCAATATTTTTAATTATTAATGCAGCTTTTTCCGATAGTTTTATTTAAATATTTATTTTGATCCTTTCAGGATCTAGAGGTTATATTTGCTTCAACATTTCTTTAAATCAAATGCAAACAAGCAAAAATACCCTTTTACTTGACAGAATATCACTGTTACCTGACTTTCTGTTTAAGAATGCTTTCAAGATAAAACTGTAAGCTTTGTCCTTAATGACCAGCAGGTATGGTTCTGTGAAATTATATGGTTATTCTTGAGTTTGTGATTTCTGCCAGAAAGAGGTGTTTATTGTTAATAAAATTATTTTAAAGTAGAAATACTTGTTTCTACTATAGCTTTAGATTTGCAGTAGACTCAATAAGAACATTTCTATTTTATACTTAATGTTTTAATTTACCTCGTGTTTATATACAGAAATTGCATCTTTGACATTTATTTAACAGTATATACAAAGCTATTTAGAAGAAAGTGTCAAAATTACTATTAGCGTAAATCTTATTTCCATCTTATTCTCTATCACACCCAGATTGCCCTATGGGCTTGTATCTGCTAGCCTGCATCTCCTTCCATTATAAAAAAGCCCTAATAATTTTTCTTACACATCTGATTTGTATGATGTGTCAGTAGAATATAACTTTAAGAACATGAAAAGAGGCACGTAGCCTGTTTTTAGTTTCACAGATTTGAACAAAAGAAGCAAACTGCAATTAATTTTAGTTGCCTGCATGGCACAGTGACATTTTCCATGAATATTTCTACCATAATAGTAAATACTACTCATGGTATGAAAAATAAGATTTTAAAGTACATGCATCTTAACTATTATTCTTGCCTCATAGGAATGTTAAATTTTGTTTCCTTAAGGCTATAGAGATGGGATGTTATCTCAGTATGTTTTCCACTTTTAGTGGAATGAAACTAAGCATTTGTCCCCAGTTTAATTTTCTGAAATATTTTTTCTTTAAAATTTACCTACTGTTGACCTATTAGCTAACTATTTTTCTATATTAGGGTCTTGCCTCTGTATTTTATTATTTTAAACAAACAAAAGAAAACAAACACAAAGTAAAATAAAAACCAAAACCACAACAAAACACAAAATACCACCTGTCTTTTCTTTTACAAGAAGCCAAAAATAGGGCTTTGCAATATGGAGTCCCATGCAACATAGATCTTGCTTTTGCGACCTTAATTTATACTGCTTTTGTTTTTCATGATGTAATTTTCAGTTGTCTGGTCACATACGATTTTTTCAGGTAGCCTCCTACATTCTGGTACAGGAGTCACCACTTGAGACCATTGATTTCAGTCTTCTGTAATCATGGCTTGCCAAATAGGAGTAGTTGAGAGAAAGGTACTAGAAGAAGGCAAAATATGTGTAATATAAATTCAAATCAAACAGTAAACTCTTTGATAGCTCTGCCTACGTGCATAGATGGCCAAGATTGCAAAAGCACATAAGTGCACGTGGAATAATGTTAATTGTATAAGTTTTCCTGTAGTGCATTGCCTTATTTAATCAAAGCATTCTATTTTGCTAGAAAATAAAATTATTTCTGTGGACAAATGTTTTTGTCCTTTATGCTCTTAATTCACTGCCAGACGAAGTCCACATTGAAAGGCCTGGATCCTGCAGGATCAGGAAAGAAAAGCTAATCTTTACATTTCCTAGGCTAAGGATATTTAACCTTGCAATTTAGCTAGGGAAAAGCATTCCGTAAAAAATAAAGGGAAAAAGTGAATGTCATTTTGCACCATATAGCAACTGATTTAAAATAGCAGCATTACAGTCTACCAGTGACTCTCCTTTGCTTATCTCTGTAACCTGAGCCACAAAAATAACTGAGAATAGTATTAGGTTGTTATTCCCCATGTAGATCCATTAGAGGACTTTTTCACACAATACTCTGCAGGCACTTAATTAACAAAATAGAGGAAGTGTCTAATTCATGGCTGAATTGTTCCACCTCTAAAGTTCCATAGTACCTAAACACTGCTCCTTTTATACAGGCAAACTCATATATAAGCAGAGAGCAGATACGGCCTGTATGAATTGTTCCAGTGTTTTATTTCCTGTGGCTTTATTTTAGAGGGAGAGGAGGTACTTCAGGTACTTTACATCGTGCCAGCACACGACTGAACATTCAGGCATCGTAATGTAATCAAAATGTAGATACTTCCTTACACATTATGATAATGTTAGGCATTTTGCATGCATAAAAAGCCAAAGAGGATGACAGACTTGCACACCCTGTTACATGGATTGCATACAAATTATTATGAAATGGAGGTATATTCCATTTAACTTTTATGTTGGATTCACATTCTTCACACAATGGGTAGGAATGTAGAGCATATAGGAATATCCAGGAGTAAAGATAAATCCTGCTTTGGTCAGAAGGTTTTAAATACTTATGGCCTGGATGGGTGTACTGTTTGATGGATGGAGCGCCGTGCCCAAAGAGTTGTGGTGAACGGAGCCAAATCCAGTTGGTGGCCGGTCATGAGTGGTGTTCCCCAGGGCTCAGTATTCAGGCCAGTTCAATTTAATCCCTTTGTCAGTTATGTGGGTGAAGGGATCGAGTGCACCCTTAGTAAGTTTGCAGATGACACCGAAATGGGTGGGAATGTTGATCTGCTGGAGGGTAGGAAGGCCATACAGAGGGATCTGGACCAGCTGGATTGTTGGGCTGAGGCCAGTTGTATGAGGTTTAACAAGGCCAAGTGACGGGTCCCGCACTTGGGTCACAACAACCCCAGGCAGTGCTACAGGCTGAGGAAGAGTGGCTGGAAAGCTGCCTGGCGGAAAAGAACCTGAGTGTCTTGGTCAACAGCTGGCTGTACATCAGCCAGCAGTGTGCCCAGGTGGCCGAAAAGGTTGAGAGCATCCTAGTTTGTATCAGGAATAGTGTGGGCAGCAGGACTAGAGAAGTGATTGTGGCACTGGTGAGGCCCCACCTTGAACTCTGTGTTCAGTTTTGGGCTCTTCACTACAAGAAGGACATAGAAATACTAGAGAGAGTGCAGAGGAGGCGACAAAGCTGGTGAGGGGCCTGGAGCACAAGTGTGATGAGGAGCAGCTGAGGGAACTGGGACTGTTTAGCCTGGAGAAAAGGAGGCTGAGGGGAGACCTTACCACTGTCTGCAGCTACCTGAAATGAGGTTGTAGCATGGACGGTGTTGGTCTGTTCTCCCAAGTAGCAAGCGATAAGACAAGAGGAAATGGCTTCAAGTTGTGCCAGGGGAGGTTTAGACTGGATATTAGGAAAAAGTTCTTCACAGAGAGCGTTGTAAGGCGTTGGAACAGGCTGCCCAGGGCAGTGGTGGAGTTACCGTCCCTGGATGTGTTTAAAAGGCGTTTAGATGAGGTTCTTAGGGATGTGGTTTAATGCAAGAGTTAGGTTATAGTTGGACTTGACGATCCTGAGGGTCTCTTCCAACTCAAATGAATCTATGATTCTACTGTTACAGAATTGTTATCTTGACTGGGGAGTGTAGTTGAGATAAGTGACCTGGCTACTGTTGGCATCCATGTGCTGGCACCATGCTGAAGCTGATGGCCATTTATGCTTTGTAAGCATTCTCTATCTCCCAAATCTCCTGTAGTTCTGTTACTCACCCTAATGTACCTCACTTCCTTCTGTCCTCCTGAAACTTTTTTTTTCTTCTTTTTTTGCCATCTTTGCTCTTAACATAAAATGCCAAATGCCCTTCAGAGCTGTGTCTCATCCATTGGCCTGTTTGTTGTAGGGGCATTTTTGCCTAAGCAAAAGACACATCTTCACATCTTCTGTTTGATCATCCACAAATATCTTAGATCCACACTCTTCAAGCCAGAATTTGCAGTCTTTGCATCTCTGAGTGTAACTTGTCATATTGTCATGTCCATTCCCTATTTGTTGGGCTTTTAATTTCATTAGAAACTTCTCAATAAGCAAGTCCAATTACTGTTTTCCTTTTTTTTTCTTATTTATTTCTTGTCTTATTTTCTCCTGTTCTTCACCCAGCTTTCCTCTTAATCTTTTGTCCTTCAGATGTTTTTAGCTCTTATACTCTGCTTGTCACTTGTCTCTCCCCTTTCTTGCTTCTTCCTGGTTTGCCTCAGTAGTCTCCTCAGTATCTCCCCTCTAACTTGGAAAAAAGAAAAGCGTAGTGTAAGTCTAAACACTGAGAAGTAGTATATTAAACACAGTAAGTGGCCTGGCAGAAAGTAGTATTTACCAAAAATTTATCTATTAAATGGAAGCTCCAACTGAGAGAAGACTGAAAAGTAGGAGCAATAGCAAGATAACTTAAGGAAGAATCTGCAAGATAAGTTAAGGCAAAACCAAATTCTGATCCTTGATCATCAGGAAGAGTTCTTAATTAGCAAGGGACTTATTCTGTAATAAAGAGAGTCCAGATAAATACAGTAGAACCAAAACAAAAAAAATCTGTGCTGTGTGTAGAAACATACATGATTAATGAGATTTTTGGCCTTTATATTAGTTAAAATTTCCCTCTCAAAGATAGAGGGAAAGGCGGTAATGGATATTTTAAAACACTTTTTATTTTCTTTTTTTAACTTAACGCTGAAATTTGGGAGTTTCTTTGTATGAAGACAAGTTTCTTCATCTGAAAGTTCTAAAGCCAGAAAGATTCGGCCCAACTTCTACTGTAGTTTGTTTCTGTACTGTTTACTATTAGCAAAGGAACTGATGGACTAAAGCTGATGGCAGGAAATGTGAGACAATGGGCATTTATGAAAAGTTAGCCTACACTAACTTGTCAGTAAAATTCAGCTACAGAAGTAGTGTGTCAGTGATTTTGGGGAAGGAATACCTGTTTTCAAAGTAAGCTGTTTATAACATGACACAAAGCCTAATTTTAGGGGGTTTTCATTTTGGGGTGGTTTGTTTGTTTGGGTGTTTGGTGGTGTGGTGTGTGCTCTTTTTTGTTTTGAAAGTCAATGTAGGGACTGGGACCTTTCCCCTAGCAGGATTAGCTGCTTCTGATTCATCATTTCCATTGAATGTGAGACTTTTGGAAGAAGGAGATACCTCCAAAGAAATTCTTGATGGCATTTTTAACCTTTAAAATAAAGGAAAACGGGAGTTGTGAGGAACAAATAACTGGTCCATGATCTACATATAATCAACCTCAATTAAACTTAATATACCACTGCTTGGGTCTAGATTTTAGGAAGAAAAAGGAGTGTGGAGAATATTTTAAAGAGAGGCATTATTGCTTTCTTCAAATACAAATCTTCTCTTAAAGACCTTTATGTACATGGGGAATATTTTAAAAGTAACTTCAATAGACTTAAAAATTAGCAAGTAGATAGGAAAAAAAAATAGGATTTGAATAATCTTCTTCATGGAACAGGTGGTTTTGGATAGGTATTTTCCCTATAAGTGACAACTCTTCATTTTAAATATGACAATAACAGTTGTATGGTTGTATTTTCTAAATTTAGATGGTATTGTTCCAAGTTAGGATTTTGAATGTCATATTGTAGCATGTAAGACATGATAATTCATATTTTTAACTATTAAACACAGTAATGGATATTTGCTATCAAATTTTACTCCAGTGTTGGTCTGTATTTCCATTGGCTTGGAGTACATTGCATACTTACAAGTTCAGGTAAAACTGTCACTGTGGGATATTTGTTGTTCCTTTGCATAATGTTTTGGTCTTATTATCAAGAAATAGCAACTTTTTTTATTTATTTAGGGCCTTTTGAATTTAGGAAAACAGGATTATTATACAAGTATTATTCTTTGTTTTTTTGTTGTTGCTTTTAATTTGAATTTTGTTTAACACACTGTTTCCATTTTGTGAGTTTTCCTATGCATGTGCAAAATGTTTCTCCTCAGGCCCCCTTGTATTTCCTGGTCCTATTTTTATGAACCATCGAGAACAGGCTCTAGCCAGAATCAGACCCCATCCAGCACAGCTAAAGCATAAACAGGACAAGCACAAAGGTATTTAGTCTTCCTTATTGGCCGGGGTGGAAATAAGCCCATCCTCCCAGTCACTTCTTCTGTGCACTCAATCTGTCTTTCCAAAGAACTGCACAAAATGGGTTCTACCTTTCTTCTTGTTAGTATCTTGCTACCTGAGGAGAAAAAAACTGCAATTAAATGTTGACCTTTTTAAGAGTGTAAATGTTTGATAGTCTGCATCAACTTTGTTTTTCTTTTTTTCTTTCCTTTTTTTTTTTTTTTTGTATGAAATATGCATTGTCTTTCTATGTGTCTTTTGTGCCTTTTCTAATTTCTAATGCTATCTCACTCCTAAGGTTCTTTAATTTTACTGTAGGAAACATTAACTCCTTCCAGTGATTCAGACTGCTACATTGCATTTGTGTTGGTTTTTTTTGAACCTCTTCGTTCTGTATCTGGGGTCATCCCTTTAACATATCAATTCCAGTCTTCTTAATTCTAACATCTAATTTTTCACAAGTATGTTATCTTTTAACAAGCCTTTTTTTAGAAACGAAATATGTAAAATAATATAAACATTTTTTACTAGTTTTGAATGAGGAGAAGACAAATCAAAGCCCAGGTTTTGTGCTGCAATATTTGTGAGTGAAATGTTCATTTGCAGAATGTAAGTAGGGAGGTATCTTTAATATTTCAGATGGTTTTGTATGTCTGGAAGGCTACTTCACTATGTCTTGATGTGTAATTTGTTCAGATATAAGTGTTTTGTTTTGTTTTTAGGAAGAGGTATTGGTAAAAATTTCAGCTGAATGTATTTAAGTTGACCTGTGTCATATCTGATCACAGTTTGTATATATCTGTATATAGATACGTCTGTACAAATGTATTTACATATGAAGAATAAATAAGTAAAGTGTAGATTAGAGAACTGATCAAAGTAAGTAGAAAGTTGCTGCTCCTCCTGGTAAAGGCCCAGAACACTTCAGCTATTTTTTAAAGAGTAGCTATATATGGGAAGAATTGTTAGAATGGCATTTCAGGTGAATTAATGGAAGTTAGTGACAGAATTTGGCATGTATGCAAACAAACTGTATGACAGTTTGAAGCCTTTTAGGGTATGATTTTGGTGTATATGGGTGATAGACCCTACCTCGTTATGAACATATTGGATCATGAAATCATCCTAAGTTTATTTTATGGAAATGGAAGCACATTCTGGACCTTGGTATTTGCATAACATATATTCCATGTATTTGGAAAACATATCATCTGAGCTTTAAGTCATGATGGAAAGAAGGACAGGTTATTCTATTTAATCCCTGGGAGAGATGGGATACTGGAAGACAAAACATACAGAATGTAAGTGCTGTCATTTGAGTGACAGTTTGCTCATGACCAGTATTTTTGGACTGGATGCTACTGCTAGTGTTGTACTACTTGCAAACCCTGGACCTCACAGGAATGTGCATAGAGGAGTATGTTCATCCTACCTACATCTGTACTTTTAGGGCATGTTTTAGTAGTTGGAGCTCGCTTCAGCTCAAGTATCTCCTTACAAGAGGTATATTCATTAGTGTCATTTTGAGGTCTACATTGGTTCTTGGAGTTGTAAGGACTATACAAACATCTGTATTGTGCTGAAAGATGTTGTCAGGTATGCTCTGTAGAATGAAACATTTATTTTTCCTTGAGGAGGCCTATATGCAAAGAAACATTCAGTTTCTTTTAGTTCTTTGTCCCTCATGTGAAATAGATAAGGAAAATTGTGACATCTTTACAAGAAAACTTTTGAGAGCCTTCTCTGCCTCAGAAGATTGCTTCTCAACAGATAATCATAAATTCCACTAGAAATGCCCCATAACTGCTGGAAGAGCTTCCAAGGGAAAAAAGGAATACCAGTGGATTGTTATAAAAATAATGGGGAAGGTGGGAATCATGAATAAGATAAGTATATCTCATCTTCAAAGGTGTGCCTCTTTTACTACACATAGAATGTAAAAAAAATAATGAAGTAATCTGGGGTAAGGATGTTGACTTCAGTAAAAGGACACTGTAACACTGAAATCATCATGTTATTTTCTTTTACTTTTGAATGTGATGCTTTCCAAACCAGCATTCTTACTTCAGAGGTATCTGAACTCTTCACACCAACCACTCCTTGAGGATTTTCAGGCTAGGAGAACTTATTTCAACTGGTAGTACTGATGAGGCCAGTACTAAACTTGCTGGTACCTTTCCCTGTTTCTCTGCTTGTAGCTGCAGAACTTGTCTTGATATTTAAAGTTAAATGTGAAACAGCTTCTTCAGGACTGACAGTTACAGCCTAATTTTTAAAAAGTATATTTGATATGTACTTTTATGTATTATCAAATCTACATGTTTTTCACCCTTGTGGAATTCTTCTGTTGAATTTCCTAGTTGAAAGCACCTTTAATTTCATCAAAATACGCAGCTTGTCATTTGCTCATTTCACCTTTTTATGGTCTGCATATCACAATCCTTGTTATTACAAAAAATGCGTGCTAATCATAATCTTTCTGATCTACGTCTGTATCTCCATCACAAGTATAGATAGAAAAAAGTAGGTACCACCTTCTTGGTATTCATGGAATGCTTTGGCACTAAGAAGAAATATGAGCTTGTGCTTCATCCACAGTCTTTAATGAGGCAGTGAATTCTCAGTCTGAGTCTGCGGTCCCCATGGACTTCATCACTGGCGATCTGAGTAAAAAAGATTAACGAAAGTCTGTGGAATTTTCTCTGTTGTAGAAATGAATGGAATAGCAATTAGAAACTGAGGAAGCTCCATGAGTCAATAAGGTTCTGCAAGCAAATGCCACCTTTCTCCTGTATTTGGGAGTAGTGTAAATGAAAAAATGTTCTAAACAGTATGAAACGAAATGCCCTCAGACAAAAGGCAGTATGAAGCTGAACCTGCTTGGATGGGACAAGCTATATCTCAACCATTTTGCAAATGCTAATACCAAATTATCAGACGTTCAAGAAATTTTACTTGTTAACTGTAAAATACACGGTCTGCAGGGTAGTTGAATGCACTCATTGAAATAAAGCTGACTATGAAGACCTGTATCTAAGACTTAATAGAAGTAAATTATTAGCTATCTTTGTATGTTCCATATTGACATTTCCATATTCTGATAGTCTTGTTTTCATGTGCTAAGTGTTCCTACAGAAGTTCAAAACACAACTGAAGACATGTTGCCTAAGACTTTTGCGCTTCAAGAAGAAAAAAGTTACACCGAAAGTGTTTCAGAGCTGCTTTTCCTTTACTAGGTTTTTACACGCTGTCATTAATAAGGAGACACTTTAGACAGGGTCTTGCTTGGAATTTGAGACTTGAAGAACGCAAGAGTATGTCAAACCTCACAGGCATATATAGTCAGCAGCAGTTGTCGTGTTATTATGACAACAAATGTTAATTTGTTAATAACAGTTATTAATAACAAAGTTTACTTACTCTGTAACATATTTTTTCTGCTATTATGAGTTTGTCTCTCTAGTCAGACATCCTTATCATCTTTCATACCAGTCCACCTTTTCCCCACCATTCAGTAATTCTTACTGGAGAGTTAAATTTTATTAGATTAAGTTACCTGGAATTTTGAAGAGCTTATGGATAACGCATTATGTCATATACTGCAAATAGAGACTTATGCCTACAAACCATTGCAAATCATAAAGCAGGACCAGCAGTGGCTGACAGAGGAAGAAACTGTGGAAGAAATTCCCTCTACTGAATCAGTGGATAAAGTATAGCATTGCTATAAGCTTTGATTCATTCTCTAGAGTTCAGAAATGGTTGCTGTTTCCTTCTGTCTCAAAGAAACTCACCGCTTAAATGACTTGTTAAATTATTTGCAAAGTTATTCTTGTCATTTTCTGACATCATTTGGTATCTGTGGAGAACAAGTTAACTCATATGTGTGCTCTTTTGTCCACCTGTAAATTTAAAATAACCAATTCAAGAAGACAATATCAAAAATAGCTTTACTGGTTTCTGTCCTCTGTTAGAAAGAGGCTAGAGGTGGATCTCCACTCCTCCAAAACATACATTTCTATTTGTTGGGCTATCCCGGTCGCAGAAATTATCTAAGAATTCACACTCTCAGTCAACTACACTTCATTTGGTTTATGTATAGCATAGAAAAATAATATAGTGGATGTGATGGATGTACCTTGCTGTTGCTCAATATTAAAGTTTTACTTACATCCAAGTCACATAATGGAATAAATGATTTGGGCAGCAATTCACTTTTGTGTTTACTTTTTCGCTGAACTGAACAGGTAAGCCAGTACTGGTACAAAAATACAGGACACAGTTATTGCTGAGTTTTTAATTATAATGTAAATATGTTATCACATTATTGTAAGTGTTAAGCACTTGTGGTTCTGCATATCATATTTCATGTATGAGCTCAAACAAGCTCTGTAGTAACCTTTCAAGCATCCAATGGATTTATTTTTCTTCTGCCCTCATAAGATGGATGATTTTCAAAACCAGAGGTAGATTTCTTTTCCCCCCACACTGTAGCTATAATATTGGTTACAGATATTTCAGCTGAAGCCTGTGGTGGACAGACAAGTGGCTGATCTGTTCAAGTAATGTTGTTGTATATAAAGCCTATAGATTATATTAGGGTATTCAGAACACCCTGTGGGAGTTGAACATCACAGATACTGACCAGTAACTTTAATGATATGTTTGTTTGATTTGGGTAAGCACTGCTGAACTGAACAAATACATGTTGGCAAATGTTGTGGTATAAAGAGACAGTTATTCTAAGAATTTTTTGTGTATGATCATATTGCATTGAAGCTTTTAATCTGTGGGAAGAAGAAATGTGTTTAACATCTCTAGTACTTTTTCCCCTCCTCAGAAAATGGTCAGTGAAAAAAGAAATATCATCATCCTTACTGCAACTAAGGAACACTAATCAAATGCTTTTCTCTCGGGTCTGGACCAAGGGTCCAAGACGCCATTCTGTACCAATGTGTTGGGGTGGGTGTTTTGCCACCAAAACTCTCCTTTATTTCTTATAAATTGCTTGACTTACTGCAAGTATTCCCATGCTGTTGAGACAATGAGCTTTTTCTTTGTTCCTGGAAAGCAGGGTTTTTTTGGTAGTAGTGATATCAGCTAAGAGAACTTTTGAGAATGTTTCACAGAGGGGAAAAATTGTCTTCAGAAGTTAAAAATCTTCTGGAGTGGTGGAGGGGGGGTGAGGGGAGTTGGTTCCTTTTGTTTCTGGTTATTTCACTTTCCTTCCCCAACTGTGTAAGACAGCCAAGATGAAAACCCATCATTGTGAAGTTGTTCATGCATCTCATCCCTCAGTGTTGACAGCAGGAAGAACTTGGAGCTTTTCCTTGCCGCTTTTCTTCTCAGAGAGATGAAAGAGCCAACGTTTCTGTTCAGTGGTAGCTCAGTTGGATAGCACTGGAGGGACTAACTTGCTCTGCTTACAAGGGTCCATTCATTTGACCAGAAGAGTCTCTGCTTTAGTAGTTTTTCTTTCTATACTTCCCTTTTAGGAACAGTTGTTTCGATACTGCTTCTAATGAAATGAATATGTGCACAATTGTTTGAAGAAAAGCAAGTGTGTATCTCCACAGTTAAAATTATTGCTTGAGACACATGTAAAGCTTTCTGCATCCACCTTTCACTTAGAGATCTAAAAAAAATAAATTGGACTTAGTCAAAGTACTGAAAGGAGATGACCCAATTTATTTGCAGCCTTATCTCTAAGTGTAAGAGCTTGTAGAACTTGGTTCTCCTGGCCAGTGCTGCTAGAAAAATATATGCATTGGCCATGTAATAGAATACTCAGATGAACAACATAGAACAAAAGTTTTGCTCTGAAAGTAGGTGGTGATGCTTTATTTAGTTTTGTATATTTTAGTCAAGAGATGTCTTTTTCCTTAAACAAGACTAGCTGAATGTTAATTTCTTTTTAGTTACAAAGGTTTTATACTTACTGCACATAACTTATTTTAGGGTGCTTATCAAGTTCTGAAGATCCAGCCAATTCAAAACACAAGACAGTTACTAACCACTCAAAGAAGGCAGATAGGAATTCTATTTTCAGTTTGCAAATTTCATACTTTACGTATGGAAGTCAGTTGCCTCCATTCTTGCATTTTTAAACGCTTTGAGAATTTAGCTTTGGAATTTGAAAATGCCAACTCTATAAAACTTCTTTGTTTAAAATGAATTTATTTCTTGGATAAGGAATTGTAAAATTTGTTTCCTGTGAATGTACTTCTCTCTCTGCATCTTGCACAATAGTATTTAGTGTTTCGTTGAGCATAATAAGGTGTATGTTTTCATTTGCAACTTTGGAAAAAATGGGAAAGTATCTAGAATCATCTTATATATAAAGGCAGGATCACATATCTATCATTTGAGAAAACAACAATCCTAAACTATTTATTAGGATTTGTTGGAACACTTCAGAGCAGTATGTTTCTCTTACAATGAGGCAGGAAATGCACATACACCTGTTCAGGTGTCTGCAGATCACTTGATATGCCACTGTTACATGACCAGAATACATTTTCTGCTAAATTCCGTTAATATGACCATGCACAGGTGACATGGTTGCTGTGTGTCGAGTTTGTTTGATCATGGGAAGTACGTGTATCCATGACACATACTTACGGACAAGTGCGTTCCTGGCTGGTGGCTGTCCAAGTGCCATTTACACAGTGGGAGAGCTTCCATCTTTCATTACAGCCATCAGTGATTGAGGGAGAAGGGGGGACAGGGGACGCAGGTAGACTGTCTGTAAAGCTTGTGTCAAAGAGGGAAGCAGTAAGTAGGCTGCTTGCTGAATAAATAATTTTGGTGACACTATTAGCCCTTAGGAACATCTCTTGATTGCTTTGGCATGTAGACTTTAATGCAAAAGTAGCCATAAAAAGTTCAAAGGCACTGTATTTGAGAAATAGCTAAATTGTTACTTAAAATACTGGAAGCCTTTTAAGGCAGAATTACATGACTAGGAGGAAAAAAATCTATATTTTCAAAAGGTTTTTGTTGTCGTTAGTAATTTATCTCTTCATATTTGCTTTTGCTTCTACATAAGAAGCTGCAGACATATCTTCAGAAACATTTCTTCTAATCTTCATACAGTCTGGTAGTACACAATAGATGCTGTTGGAAGAACCTCAAAAATCCCATGGCAATTGAGAGCCTGACAATTCCTTTACGATGTCTCCATTTCATACATATCCAACATGTAGTCCAAGTATAATTCTTTTGGATGAAGGACACCCATATTTTCAAATAATTATTTTACCTATGCTATTAAACCTAATTATTCAAAAGCATTATTTAATATCTATACACACTGTTCCTTTACAGATGTAAACTGTATGGAGGTTCATGTAATTTCTGTACTCATTCATCACTGGAAAAGAGCTTTATTTCCAGACCAGTAAGATTTGTTAAAACTGGTCTGTGATAAAAGTGCTGAAATTACTGTATCAGCAGTTTCCATACAAGAAAAAGGAAAGAAAGTTTGAGAAACATTAATAAAACCAGAATTATATTTGAAGTCTAGAAGATTTGTAAGTCTGTAAGGGCTATGCTGCACACAATGAATAACGAAGTCTCAGAGTTCAGACCTTCGCTAATGATCATTCAGGAAAGCGTGTAGAAAAAATAAATGTAGACCTAATTTAACAACACTTTGAATGCTTTGGGCAGCAATTGTTTCCCTGTATCAATTTTTGTTAACAAAGCAGTAATCAGTTAGAATTTTCACAGGAGCGTGGAATCTCCTATATGCAGTTATTTTTCACTTCATGTGTTTTCTTTCATTTCTCTATGCTAGAGATAGTGTGACTGAAGTCAGATTAAATTATTCATTGTGAAAATGAACTTTATGTAGATCTTTCTTGGCCTGCTTTCTACACAGGTGAAGGTGTTTTAATGGTGATGAGTATGACTGTTTCTCTGTCACATTGGTTTCCTGATAGTATTATGAAACCACCTGCCTTTGTGACCCTGTGATCATATAGTTTAATTATAGTCTAGTTGTTAGATGACTTAAACATTCTGGATTTTTTAGAAGATAGTAGCTTTAAGGAAGTTCATAAGTAATACACTTTATTTTTTACTTCAGTGACTTTATCTGATACAAGGGCAGTGTGAACTTAGGAACTAACAAGGCACTTCAGACTAAAAGAAATCACAGGAACAAGGCCTAAAATACGAGTCTTAAATGGGCAGGAAATTCACTAGTAGCGGGTATGTCAGCATTGTTGAAAATCAGCTGCATAAGCAAATGTTAGTTATGTAGAACAATGACTATGTGGCCAAGTTGGAATAGCAAAAATATCTGTAATGAGTAGTAAATGGGGAAAAAAATTAGTCCAGGCTATTCCTGTTCAGTCTAACTACAGTGCTTTCTGTCTACTTCAGAGTGCTATGTTATTGAAGAATGAAAGTAATGGTTATGAAGCAAAACTTCTGAAGTACTTTGAATTTCCTGTTTTGCTGGGCATTTTTGTCTACTCTTCAGAAGTTTCTGCTTTAGAGGATGTGATGTTTTCCAGTGTGTGACTTTGTAGTACGCTTTTTAGACGTAGAGTTTCTGTCATCTTTCATATCTACTTTGATGCCCCATTTTGAGCTGTCCCTCTTACTATTCTGTGAGTTCTTTCTCCTACCTTACAAATGGTGGGGTGGGGAGTTATTTACTATTCTTGTTCTATTCATTGTTCTAATATAACTCTTTAGAAGACATGGGATATAATTTTAAGGTTTGTTTATAGATGGAAGTGGAGAAAGAGGTGAGAAGGATGCCAGCAAAATCACAACCTATCCACCCGGGGCTGTCCGCTTTGACTGCGAACTGCGGGCTGTACAAGTTAGCTGTGGATTTCACCATTCAGGTAAGTGTTAATTATAGTGTAGCTTTTTTTTTTTTTTAATGTTGTCATATGTGTTTTCACTGCTTTGCATTTAATTTTCAATAAAGATGTATATGGGAGCATTTAAGGTTGAAATGTGGTAGCCTACTATTCTGGCCATCAACAATGAAAAGGACTATAAGTATCCTATATTGAATTACATCAGAGCTTTTAAGCAACTTTTGTAACCATTTGGCAACATCTGCATGGCACAGCTCTAGCCCAGTGTGGGGATGTCAGCTGGGATGGGTTGTAGAATCTCTGGTATAGGTCTTTTAGTGTTGGAATAGAGATTGTTGATTGTGCTGCTCAGAAAGGCTAAGCAGCACTGGTGCTGTACCATATTCACATGTGTGCATGTCAGAAAAATGTTCTTTTTGTTTGTTTTTCAGTGGTTTTGATGGAGAATGGTGATGTTTACACATTTGGATATGGGCAGCATGGGCAACTTGGACACGGTGATGTTAATTCCAGGTAAGCTGGTAATCAAAGGACATGATTTTTGGTTGCTATACTGCTGGATAAAAAATAACTAAGTTTTTTGCTTTTCTGTAGCTAGCAAGTGAAAAAACTCAAATATTGTTTAAATTAAGTTGATACACTCTCATTCTGCACTTATTCCATATAAACCCACTGCATACATGCACTATTAACAGTAGCCGTACTCATACTCTATAGGTATTTTGTCTATTATGTGAAGGCTTCTGTGCATAGTTATTAGCATAGCTTTGATAATTGAGTAGAAAATGTTTCTGTCTCTTCACTTCTCTTTGCATATGTGAGAGAATGACATTGAAATCTCATTAGGATTTCTTTTTTCTACAAAATACAACATATGCAATAATTCAAATTTTATGAGATTATAAACTTAGATTAACCTGCTTCTGTTACATTACTGGCAGCAGTTCAGTTATGATAAAATCTTTCTTGTTTATTGTTAATCTCCCAAATTAAATCACTAAGCTTTGGGTCTCAGCTGCATTTTGCGTACACGTACTTTAGATGTCAGCCTGAGAGTGACCTGTTTGTTTTCTTTCTGGTCAAAGATAATACAGAGGTCAACAGATTCCAGAGAGCTATTTGACTAGCCAGCCACTATTTATCTCCTTGGGTATGCTCAGTAGCTCTGTAAACTATTTTCTTGATCTCCATTGACTAAAATGAGAACATAGACAACTGAATATAGGTGTCTTTATTGTGAAGCTCAGTCTCACCCTTGATATCTCATTTGTTCACTCAAGTAAACAATCAGCGTCCTGCCATAAAAGCAAATGTAATAATGTTGTTCTTTGAGCATGCACATGTTTTATTTACATGTAAGACGTGGAATTTTGAGTAGTAGGAATCAGTGGAGCTTTGAGTGTGTCCAGTAATGCCCAGTATCCTTATGTAAAAGGCATATAGAGTGGAACATCCATGACGTGTCTTCAGTTCTGCCATTTGTCTTGTAGCAGTGAGATCAGAATTACTGAACATCTGTCCTTTGGAGACTTCCAAATCGTTTCTTTCATCAAGTTTCTGAAGAAATCTTCATCATCTTAACACTTTTGTTGGATTCACTAAACAAAAGGGGCAGAGTGAAAGAAGAAAGTTTACTGGAAATGTTACTTTGCATTGACTGCTGTGCCTAATGGTAGTCTCTAAACTGTTTGCACTGGACTGGTGAATGCAGTCTGTCTTTCTGCCTATGACAGAGCTGTATCAGACAAGTACTTCGTTTTTCAGTCCTGGAAATTCTTGGTTACTTGTTCTAAGCTACAACTGCATCAGCTGGCAATTCAAGTCACTAGTAGAATAACACTAGTTTCTGTCTTAAAGACTGAAGAGGTACAAATAGCAGTGACATTTGTACTGGTAACTTACTGTCTCCTGTTTCCAACTTTTACAAAATCCCTTGGCTTTTCTGAAGGCATCCGGGCTATCTGCTGTATCTGTCAGAATTTCAGACAGTAAACCCCACATCTGTTGCTTATGTAGGCAGAAACTGGATGGAGACTATATGTGGTTCCAAGTGAAATCCTAGAAGAGAACATGAAACATCCTGTGCCGAAGGATAGTGCTTGAGCAGGCCTACAAGCTGAGGAGGTACAAGCAGCTTGGCACTGACCTTGAAATTGTTCTATAGCAGACCCTAGACAGTGAAAAAAGCCTTGAAGAAATTTGGAGTATGTCCTGTGCATGAGAACTGGCTGTAGTACTATATTGCTGTTTAGCACCGTCATTCAAATGGTAATTTCCTCATTGATGTACTTCTTTTTCCAGCTTTAAGTAGAGATCTCTCCTCTGTCCTCACAGTAAGGGACTCAGAGAAGGAAACAGGGAATCCTTATGCAGAGTTTCCACCTCATTTGGGATGCAGTGGTGCTCAGATGGCCAGCTCCAGCCAGGTCAGTGGTATGTCAGTCATGCAGTGTGTCACATTGCCTGTATTGACCCCAGGAAGACCATCATCTTCTGAATCAAGGAACTAATAATCTACTGTGTTTCCAGGAGAGAGAGATAGGGGTGGAAAAAAAAAAAAAAGGAAGCACAATTTAGGCAGCATAGCTAGTATAACTAAATATGGGGACCCCTGAAAGCAAGAACTGTCAGGGAAAATGCAGGAATTCTCATTTTCATCTGAGGGAGCCATCTTCCTTGCCAGATGAAGCAATGATGGAAGTTCCTGGGGAGCAACTGATGAGTTATCCTTTCAGAGACTTCTGTCTTACAGTGTAAAGATATAGTAGTGAGACTATATTATAAAAAGTCTTGAAAATGCTTACCTATTTTGAATACCACGTTCTTGTTTAGACTTGTCTTTCTCCTTAATTAAGGGGATTCTGGACTCCTTCAGGAGAGTGTGGTAAGCACCACAAATTATGCCTCTCCACTTAGTAGGAATGAGGCAGGTTACATGCCCTAGAAGGACTTTTATACACACAAGCAAACAAAACAACAGATGAACAGGACAATGTGCTTCTCAATAAACCACGAATAGAACTGAAATATTGTGGAGGAACAAGGAATATGCACAAGGTGGTGGTATTTTTTTCCTCCAGCAAAGACTTCAGCCACTCACAGATGGACCATGTGAAAATGCAAGTGATCTGGTTCCTTGGAGGCTATTTTTTCCATATCAGTAATCTGGAGCCATTAAACTACTCTGCATAGGCCTTCTGAGAAAAATCCAAAGTGATGGATGTTGATGAGCTATTCAGCACATGAAGGATTTGTCACTTTCTGCTTATTTTCTTCTCAGATTAGATGCTGTTGGCTAGAAACACAATGGAAGCAAGAAATGCCTTGCAGTATCTAGTCTTGATGAAAAATAGCATGTGTTGTGTTTGGGTAAGCAAAGGCCTGTTTGCTGATGCTTCTTTTCATAAGCTGGGACTTAAGACTCTAGGATCTTTCTGTTATTATTCAAAATTTGCCTGCATTTCTTGTACAAACTGTTGACGTCAACACTACATTAGCAAGCATGTGATCTGGTAGTCAAGCTCCAGAAATGGGACAACTGAAGTAAGATAATCCTGATGAAGTCTTGCTTCCGAAGGTTCAACAATAATGTGGAAGAAAACTGAACAGACCTACCACGGACAGTCAACTGTGTTCTATTTGAAGACAAAGTGTAGAAACTGTGTCCTACTAATATCTCTAGGAAAAAATAAGTGCTCCATCATCTCTTTGATAGGAACCTGTTTCTAGGTGCATTGTGTGATTATCTTACTTCAGCAGTGGAGTGTAGGTCTTATTTACATCCTTTCCCGAATCTTCCAGTTACTCAAAAATGTAAAATACTTGGTTGTTGGGGGTTTTTTCTTTTTTGGGGGGGCAGTGGGGGGGTGGGTGTTTTTATTTGTTTGGGCTTTTTTCTTTGTTCACCAACTCTGTCTGCAGTTGCCAGGAGTTACTACTTGTTTCCTTTTATGCACTGCAACGTACCAGCCCGTAGTGTACCTGAATTTACAGCACCAGGGTCAGCTGCCCCAAGTGACATCGTTGTACTGGCCCTGGTGGGCAGTTCTTGCCTGGATCAGTACCATGGACAGCGATCACCCCACCAGTTATTGCAGGATGAGTTTTCCAAGAGCACATCTGCTCCCAGAAACGCTGACCCCTCAGAATGGAAGAGGGGTTGGGTGTAGGCTGCCAAAATGCATTTGGACCTTCTGCAGGATCCTGAGTTAGCTGCTGTATATGTATATGCTGCTTTTCATTTAGCAATTTTACATTTTCCCAAAGGGTCTCAGGTTAATTTCTGTATAGTTGTGGGTTGGTCTTTTGGGATTGATCTGTCTTAAGTATCTGTGTCATATCCAGAAGCCAGAGAATCTCTGAGTGTTTGCAAGTGTGACATTCAGCTCCATCACAGAAGAATACTTCTTGCTTTCTCCCATTCAAATTGAAAAACCCCGCTTGTCAAAACTTTGTCCAAAAAATCTCTCAGACTCTTAAGTGTCTATGCTGAGTTTTCCTGTCTTGAGTTCCAGAGGGACAGGGAAGTACTCCATAGCGTCACAGGTTTTAAATTCCATATACATCAGGCAAACCGGCTTATTGTATTTTTCCTAATCTCTCCTCGTTTTATGAAGTGAAAATTATTTTCTGCAATTTTACTTAATTTTGTGATGTACTTAAGTGTCTTAAGTTTTTCACTGCTCACTTCTTTAGTTGATACACTGTAGTTGGCCATTCCAAAAGCTGAGTGACCTTAATAAAAGAGCTATTTAAGAATAGAATATACTACATCTTTCTACATTAGTTGTTTGTCTGGTTTTGTTCTGCTGCTGCCAAGGGAATATCATATGCAGCATTCAGATAAAATTCTTAGATAGATTCAGTTGGCAAACAGAAAGATCAATAGTTTTGGTGTTAATAGCTTGACTTTTATGTAACAAATAGATGAAACATGAACTTTTTTTTTCTTTAAAGCATGAGGTTGATAATTCCATGCCTGCAACTACCATAGTTTTAAGGCAGAGGAAAAAAATAATCAGAATATTTCCCTTTAACGGTAATGCTTTTGGATTAGTTCTTAATTATGTTTTGTTTCTGCTTCAGTGCCTTTTCAGGATTCCTTAAAATTAATGGAGGGCAAATGTAAAGTTTCTTCTGTTTTTAAAATGTTTCATCATTGGTGCTGCTAAACTTGGATCTCTGTATCTGTGTGTAATCTTACTGGTGCCCAAACCCATGTGCCTCTAAGTCAACAAAGGCTTCTGAAGTCGCAGATGTCGTGTTGTGAATCCTCTACCAAATCTTATACTGCCCTTCAATCTCTCCATTTCCACTAGCTTCAGCCACTGGAAGCCGCATTCACTGCAAAGGAATAACTTATTTCTGTGTAGCTGTGTTCCCTCTCCTTTATGTCATCAACCTGTCTTCATTTTGCATTCCTTTGTTCCACATTTCCATATGTTCACATCTTCCTATCTACCCTTTCCTCTTCCATACTGAACACACAACTCATCTCCTTCCTCCTACTTTCTTGACTTCTGATTTACCTGCATTTCAGCCAAAACCAGAACAGGCAGATAAGCTGTCTTTATACACATCAGCTGCTAAACAATGGCTAGGTAACCGTGGACTGAAAGTTTTCATTCCAGTGTAAGACAACCTGTTCTTATTTTAGATTAACCTACTTTTGAAAGTGTGTGCTTAAAAGTAAGTTTAAATAGTGCTGCTGTTCTCTGGGCTCAGTGTTCCCAAACATAAGAATTTTTGGGGAATAACTTGTTCTTCAAACTCGAAATCTTTCTAAGTCCACAATAAATTTGAAGTCTTGGTAGACATTCATTATGGGATTCAAAGTCTGGTACAAGTTCTTGTAGGCTCCTGTTCACTTTTTTTGAGATTGAGATAAAAATTAATTTTTAGTATCTCATACTTTAATCTTCTTTCTTGTTTTTATTCTAAGTCATCGCTTCAGGTTTTCTTTCTTTGCTTCTTGATCATTCTTTTGTGTTTTTTTTCCTTCATCTTTACTGTAATGAGAAATCTGTTTTCTTATACCTATTTGAGAGAGACACAGATTAGAATTTTTCAGATCTTTCTGGAAAACAATTTGGAGAGGTTTGTTCTTTGCTGAGTCTGAGTTTGGTGGAAAGCAGTTTTAAATCTTATTCTCCATTAGAAAGTTGATGGAGGTGGATAGACCTTCTCTTTATTTTATGATTCCCTAAACAGTGGTTTCAGGAGGGCCATATCAATTTTGCTTTCAGTAATTGTACTAGGTTACTAACCACATAAGACTTGGATTGCTTCATAATGCAGAAAAAATATTATTAATCGGTGCTTAACCACGGTCCTCAGTACAGAGTTGCTTTTACTGCTATAGTTCATTGCAATATATTTAATGTAAATACATATACATGCAGACATATAAGTGTAACTACAGTAACTTTAATCCTACAATTATGTTCTATGCTAATTTTTGAGTTAAATGGAAGAGAGGGTACTTGATCTGGTTCTCTGTAATAAAGAAGGTATAAACTTAATATTCAGCACAGTCAAACCTTTCTTCATTTAATATGTAAGATGTTGCTTGACTCTGGTTCCATATAGTATGTGAACATAGAGAATGTATTTCACGGTGATTGAAAGCCTTATAATACTAGCGTATGTGTTAAATGTTGCATAAGCATGTATTGATACAAAATTAATTTATTTTGCTATAGGGGATGTCCAACTTTGGTGCAAGCATTACCAGGTCCTAGTACACAAGTTACTGCTGGGAGCAACCATACAGCTATTCTCTTAATGGATGGCCAGGTTTTCACATTTGGAAGTTTCTCAGTAAGGAAATAATATTTACTTACAGAAATAAGCTAGTAGTTAGTGTATTGTTCAAAGACCTTTTCAAAACTGTTGCTTTTATAGAACTACTCATGACTTCTGCATGTGGGTTTGTGTCTGTTATGTTTAAAATGTGGCTTCTAATATTATTGTGGCTAGAAAAACATGATGTCAGAAATTTTTGGTGTTTTTTACATTTTAGTGAAGATGGTGGTTTAAAACTGGGTTATTTTATAAGGTGCACGAGTTTTTCAGACTCTTATTGCAAGTTCCATTGCATATAAATATCTATTACATATTCTATTATCTGTCTGTTTGCATGTGTTAAAAAAAAAGGGCTATTTGCTGTGTGGGCATGCTTCTTCTCCCTTACCACTTTAAAGAAAAAATTACCTCGACTTCATCAGCCTGCAATGAATTTCCTTTTTCTGAGTGAGGTAGATGGAGTCTGAACAGGTTTATTGCAGCAGTTCTTACTACATACTTAGGTACAGCATAAGAAATGTTGGTCTGTCTCTCAGTAACTAGCTGTAGATAAGAAGTAAGGCCCTGGATCTCCAGGTGAGGAGGTTAATGAGCATGTTCTTTTTGGCTCAAGTTTGAAATGCTAATTGATTTCTTGGTATTTTTGAGACATATGTGGACTGTAAGTCTTACAGTCCAGGTAAGTTTGGAATTGAGTGGAATTTAGACTGAATCTGCATGGTTTGGGGTTGGTTGGTTGGTTTTTTTGTTGGTGGGATGTTTTTAGTTGTTTTTGTTTTGTTTTTCTGTCCTATTAATTGGTTCTTTGTTTAGCACTAAAGTTATTCAGCTATTGAGTTTGAAGGCAAATAAATGCTTCTCTATTTGATTAAGAAGATGGAAAGGAGTGTTATCCATCATGGAGAGTTTGAGTTGCCTTTAAAAAAGTTACCTCAAATACCTAACTGAATAGTGAGGAGCTTATCTGTCCATAACTTGTTCCTTGTATTTAAACATGTAATACTTCACTAGCCATTGCTTTTTGAAGTAATTTTGTGATAAACTATTTCTTCTAGTTTACTAACTTTGTATGTTGAAACTATTGAAGTAACTTGTTCATCTTTGAGATTTATTGTTACTGTTACTTACTAATTCTTGCATTCTCCCTATAGAAAGGTCAGCTTGGTAGACCAATTCTGGATATGCCCTACTGGAATGCAAAGCCAGCACCTATGCCTAATATAGGCTCTAAATATGGACGCAAAGCAACGTGGATTGGAGCGAGTGGAGACCAGACTTTTCTCCGGATCGACGAAGCTCTCATTAATTCTCATGTGCTTGCTACATCGGAGATATTTGCCAGCAGGCATATAATAGGCAAGAACTCTTCTCAAATATTTTAAATGCTTATAGAAGTGTTAGAGAAAAAATACCTTTGGTCACGTGAACAACAGAGGAGCAACAAGTCAAAAATGTGAATGGAAAGAATTAAAAATATTTGGCTTTCTAGTTATACTGCACATAGTGATCCTAGCTCCTTTTGAAATGAATTCTATTAAAAATAAGAATGTAAAAGTGTAAACTTCTGCACTTAAATCTTACTATGGTTTACTTTTTGCTCTAGCAGTATATCTGTTCTTCCCTACTACATTAATGCTTCATGCATAGAAAATGCCATGTAATGAGCGGAGTCTTCATGTTTTTCTGCTCTGTTTGCTCCCTAATCTAGGTTTGGTACCAGCTTCAATATCAGAACCTCCTCCTTTTAAATGTCTTCTGATAAACAAAGTAGATGGCAGTTGCAAAACATTCAATGATTCTGAACAGGAAGATCTTCAAGGTTCTGGTGTGTGTCTGGATCCTGTCTATGATGTTATTTGGAGGCAAGTGTGGATTATAGCTATTAAAGTCATAGTGTAGAAATCCTTTTTAAATATATTTTTGGAAGCTGGAGATTTTATTATGCTCCTTTACCTAGTAAATGATTTAGCTTTTTGTCTTTCATGTATCTTTTTTTCACAGTTTTGCGACAATTTCTTCAAATAAGCCAAAACCAAGCACCTTCTTTTGGCTGAATTTATTTGTTTTCTTTTGTTTTCATCATTCTCATTCCTGTTTCATTATGGTTAGGTGACCCAAAACTTTTCCACTTATTCAATCTTTCTGTTCTTCTCTTACCTCCATTCATCTCCTTAACACTTAACTGAGTATTTTGATTTTCTTGCCATACCAAGCTTCCACAACCTTGTGTCTTAAATCCTTATCCTCCTCTCAGGCATTAGTGGTTAAGACCTCAATAGGAGAAGTGGAGTAATTGTATTCTTTTCAGTTCTGACATTCTGAGAGGTCAAAATAAAATACTTGCTTCAATGGCATAGACATTCAAATTATGGTTGTATTTATTTCACTGTCTGGGGGGTGATTGCTTTCAGTGGTGTATTCGAGCAGGCATAGATCATAAGCCCTTGTTCCAAAACAGAATCATAACATCCAGTTCTTTTACAGTGATTTAAAAGCTGTCATCTGACTGCAAGTGATGGATGATGTTTAAACTGTTTGAAGATTTAGAAAAACAGAAATAATCACAGAATAAATCAGGGAACCAGCTAGTCTGCGTTCATCTGGAAAAGATAGTATCATGTAGGATCATATTTTTAAAAGATCATTGTGTCTGTAGACTACTTGCATCCTACTTTGAATGTTTTCATCCCAAACTGAGATTCAGGAACTTAATAGCCACTTAACATTGAAGCATGCATATTTGCTAGGCATATTCCCTTATCATGGCTGTAGTTGTGTGTAATGCACACCCCCAGAATTGTTTATATCTCATTAGCTAAGTACCAGTTCTTAATTAAATTATACTGGGATTTGAAATAAGGAAGAGTAGCAC
The DNA here is from genome assembly GCF_036013475.1 of Columba livia. Lineage (NCBI taxonomy): Eukaryota > Metazoa > Chordata > Aves > Columbiformes > Columbidae > Columba > Columba livia. Next base: position 45,862,375 of record NC_088602.1, on the reverse strand, counting down.
CCACATCCCTTAAAGGTCTCAGTCATATTATCCACGTGATTAAAACATGCTGAACAACTCAATTTATGAAAAATGTAGTTTATCGATGGCTGTGGTAAAGCAGCAAGTTTCAGAGGAGGAAAGGTGATGCCTCTCAATTGATGTAGCACAGTAAAGTGGTTATTCAGCTTGAGGAAGTTCAAATTCACATGGTCAAGGTATTATTGTGGATGAGCATGGGTTGAGGCATTTTGTCTTGCAGAATTTCAGGGACTGTAGAACTAAAGCAAGAGCTTAAATGCTTAACTGAAGATTCTTGGAGTCTGTGGAGATTTATTTCTGTGTTCTATCCCATTCTTGTTTAATAGAAAATAGTAGAAGTCTAAAGAAGACGTGAACAAATATGCCTGTTAGTAGTGAAATATTTGGTGTATTAGGTGTTATTCCTGGGCATTTTTATTCATGCCAATTTAAAATGAAGGGGGCAGTTTCTCTTTATAGAGAGACAGCATTCTTGATTACATAGATTTTCAAGATTTTCTTTACTGCTTTGTGACTTTTTCAGATAGTAGTGAAATTCAAGTAGTTAAATAATTTCATATGAATATACATGTATGTATAAGCTTGCACATTGCTCATTAAAGTTCTGAATACATATGGTGTCTTATAATATTTTCAGTTTAAGCTATTTCTTTTTGTTAGTTAGACCATCTTAGACCCATTTGGATTTCTAGAACAGTGTATCAAGTGAAAATTCCTTTTGTAACTCTGTCTTCCTTTTACATAGTGATATCAAAGACCTTATTTTATTAATTTTTTTCTCAATGTTAATCTGTAGTATAGAAAGTCTTTGTATTCTTTTGTTTATTTTGCCCTCTTCTGTAATCCCTTAAAAAGTCATAAGATGACGTTATCCATTAAAAAAAGCCCAAACAAAATATGTTGGATTTCTCAAGATCTTTTTACTCTTATTTGAAGGTGAGTAACCCTTTCACTTTCGCTTGGCATCTTTATAATTTTTGAGCACATCTGCCATTATATCTAGTACTTTACTAGTTATTTCATGCTTCTTAATAGATTATGCCATTTTAATATTTATTGGTTTTGAAAAGTGTCTTAACATCATCTGAAATGTGTAAATCCATAACATGATTTTGACTTGAAGAACAATAGAATGCCTTTTTTGGTCTATTTGCTAGTGTGTTAAGCTAATGAAGTGTTTATGTATTTGGTGTAATGGTTTCCAGTTTTAAGAGTTTGTACTAGCAGATCTACAGTTTACATTCAATAGCTTATAAAATTTAATTGTAACTTCGGGTTTTGTATTGTTTTAATTGGTAAAAGGGTTTTTTTTCACTCTGTTTTGTCTTGCTCTAGGTTTCGACCAAATGCTAGGGAACTGTGGAGTTACAATGCAGTAGTTGCCGATTCCAGACTTCCCTCAGCTCCTGACATGCAGTCCCGGTGTAGTATTTTGAGTCCAGAACTTGCTCTACCAACAGGTTCCAAAGCTCTCACCACCAGATCTCACGCAGCTTTGCACATTCTAGGTATACATATATAGTTGATGAGTCAGAAACTTGGATGAACTAAAGAGGCATTACTGAATGTATAAATGAATTGTGACTTTTGTGAGTTAAAACTTCACTTTGTAATCTTTCACCATAGCTCTTAACACTTACGATCTGGCTGATATGCATTATTTTAATCGTAGTAGTTATCTTCTGCTGTCTTAATAATGCTAGAGGATTTTAGAGTTCTGATGGAACCTGCTACTAAAGGTCAGCAGAATAAATTAAGAAGCCTTCCTAGATGATCTTTTGGACCTTCTACAGGATAAAGTCAGTACTCTTAAATTAACCTGAAGTCTCCGAAAGACAGGAAAAAAGTACTCTTAAATAATCTATTTTTGTTTTAAAGTGAATTAAATATCTAAAATTAGAATTTAGTCTTTGTGGTTTTGTATCATGGGGCACTAGGAGTAATATGATTTCATTTTGTAGTCTAAAAAAACTACCAAAAAATAATCGTATTCTGTTAATGTATAAACAGGCTACATTGCAACATACCCAGTGCTTCAAAGCACAGCTTTGTGATTTATTTTTTAGCTCAGTTGCTGATTGTGATGAATGATCAGTTCCTCCTTCTGCTCCATTTTGTGTTAGAGAAGTGCGGAACTTTAACTTCAACCGTACTTTTTTGTGTCTGAGTCAGAGTAAGGCACATTAGGTACCCGTGTGTGTGAAACAAATTCTCTGACGACTCTCAAATCTGCCCATAATTCTGGTACTTAAACTCTTTTTTGGTAATATGGGAAATGTATAAAAGAAAAAAAAAAATCAATGTGTTGCTGACAATTTCTTTACCATTAGAAAAGTAGCAAAGTAGATTTAATCACATTTCTTGGTTATTCTGGAAAATGAATAAATTAAATGAAATGGATCTTCAGTAACAACACTGAGGTTCTACAGCAGTGACCCCTGATCTAGTCAAAAAGCTATAATGATATTCAGTAGCATATGTATGGCTTAGGGAGAAAGCAGTTACGATGCTTGGATCTTTTGACTAATATTGATTTCCATTTCACTGATTATAATCAACAGTAAGAAATGTTGATTTCTTATTGGTTTTGCTTTCTTTTAGGTTGTCTTGATACTTTGGCTGCTATGCAGGACTTAAAAATGGGTGTAGCAAATACAGAGGAAGAAACTCAAGCAGTGATGAAAGTTTATTCTAAAGAGGACTACAGTGTTGTGAACAGATTTGAAAGTATGTGCACAGTAAAATTTTATAGCACAAGCCGATCAGGCTTGTAGAATAAAAGACTAAAATAGATTAAATATATTTTTGTTGTGGGTTTTTTTTGTGCAGGTCATGGAGGAGGCTGGGGTTATTCAGCCCACTCAGTAGAAGCCATCCGTTTCTGTGCAGATACGGATATCTTGTTAGGTGGTCTTGGTCTTTTTGGAGGTAGAGGTGAATACACTGCTAAAATAAAGGTAAGTTTTTTGTGGTTTGTTTTAAACAATATTATGTTTTAAAATCAGAACTTTGGAAATGCTACCTAAAACTTTAATTTTATTTTTGATGAATGAGTGGCTTACTGTATATTAAAAGCGTTAGTAATAGAACTAGAGAAGGCTTCTCAGTGAGGAGTAATGAACCTTATGCAGGTAAGGCAGGTGAAGTAGAGAGCTGAAAATTACTATCTTAGTTGTCAAGAATTAGCCCATTCTGACCTTCACTAAATGCCATCATACAGATGTCTTGAGCAGATGTGGCAGTGGGTGGAATGGTTCTGTGATCTATTTACACAATGCTCAGAGGTCCACCTGCAGAAAATTGGTGTTATGGACTTCAGGTTAGAATCATGTCCTATGTCAAAATACACAAGGGATGGCTTCTCAACAACAGAAAAACAGCATTTATCAGTAGCTGGAATTCGTTTGGTACCAGCTGAGCCATTGCTTCCTGCTGTCCCTGCCACCTCTTTCTCA